>NC_044552.1:53343094-53430594 GCF_007565055.1 Rhinopithecus roxellana
GGAGTACAGTCTAGGGATTTTCATTTTACTAAACTTCAGAAAATTCAGATTCAGGTGGTCCTATGAAACTTTGTAGGGGGTGGTATGTGTGTATAAAATTTCCTTTCAAATAAATGCGCCCATACTAGAAATTCAGGGTTGATTACTTGGACAAAGAAAAAATAAAGCATGTATAAGTCATGGAAGGAAATTGAAAATATTTTTTATTTGTGTGCTGCCATGATATCTAATAATCTAATAGGGAAGATGTACCATAGTTATTTTTCTATTGTGCTTTTTCAACTGATAACATGTGATTTGATGAGGTTTACCATCATCTGAGCTCACATAAAAGGCAGTCTAGAATTTCTCACTAAACTTTCCAGAAGTGGGGCTAATCAGATAGCAAACTATATCAGGAGAAAACACAGCATGATGAGAATGATAAACCCATTTGACCATGAGGGGCTCTGGGGTCTGGTTTTGGTGTTTCTTTGGGTAAACCTCTGAAGCTCTTTGGGCATCATGATTCTTACCTCTAAAATGAAGAGTGTGGGAAAGATGGCCTTTTGGTTCACTTCTAGAGCTGAATTCTCAGAAAGACTTTGTGGTTACCTTTTCGAGTAATTCATTGCTTTCAGAAACTGGATAAAAGTCAGGTAGTCCTTGAGTATCCAGTTATTAAGGCATAAAATACTAACAACAATTTTATTCAGCACCTTTTATGTACCAGGATCTCTGCTTTATGCTTCATATGCATTTGCCCCAATCCTTCCCTGAATTCAGTTTGATTTCTCTACTATCATTTTATGTATTAGGAAAATATGATTTGGGGAAGACAGGCAGTGCAATGTAAGGTTTAAGAAGAAGAGTTCTAGAGCCTTTAGACGTGGACCCAAATCCTGACTCCACCACTCAATAACTATATGACTCAGTATATAAAAGTTATTGAACCATCTCCATGACATAGGTTTCTCATTTGTAAAATGAGCATTGTAACTGTTTTTCCCTCATGGGGTTGCTATATATGGTACATGTTATGCAAGTGTTTGCTCTGACAGTTATTAAATATTTTGTTAGAGCTGAGATTTGAATCCAAGTCTGTTTGAATATGAAACCTATGCTAGTTCTTAGCCCAGTGATTGAAACCACATTGCTGAGCCAGTGTTTGAGTCCAAATAAAGATTCAGTGAGTCAAGATGCATCATTTAGACTCAAAAATGAATGTCAAAAGTAACTGGCAAGGAAGGATACAACATGTTCCCAAACTGGGACCAATTAAGATTTTAAGCCATTATATTTCACATAAACCTTCTGGAAACTTTGAATTAAATCCATGATTCAAATAAAGTTATGAGATTAAACATAACATCCATATTGTAAGAAAATTCACATACACACACACACACAAAATAACACACACTGTTTATTTGTCACCCTCAATATGCTTGTAGGGTTGGAGGAAAACTTTCTACTTTAAAGATAAGAGAACCATGGCACAGAGCAGTGAAATTATTTACTGAACATTGCATTAAGTGCTCTCATAGACTTTACAGTCCAGAGGACTCTTAAATGGACAGAGAAATGTAATAAAGAATTATAATGTTATGATAAGGTCTTCAGTTACCCATCCATTTATTCTTTCTTTATTTATCTGACACCAATTTTCCTGTGTTCTAACCTAGATCCTTCCCTTTACTAAGAAGCTTCATTTTATTAATTATCTGCACATTAGTTAGAATCAATCCTTCCATATTCCCCACTCATTAAATGCTTGTCACTTGTCATTTTAAATGTATTGTCTTATTTTTATTTTGCAGGTTTGAGGAAGTTCAACTTTCTTCCATAAATAAATCTAATATAGTTGTAGAGTACAGAGAACCAATCTTGTCTCTGAATAATATTCTGAATCTGTAGATTGATAGATCAATCTACCAACTGATCTATCTATCAATTATCTGGTACATTGTCTGGTAGGTGATAAACACCTAGTTGTTGAACGGATATGGGAGCAACTTTTTCCTTCACTTGCTCCAGCAATCCCGTTGATGAATGGTAACTCACTTCATCTTCCAGCAGAGGGCAGTAGAATACACTCTGTAGCACCAAGGCTTTGGGAAATACTGGTGCTATTTTGAAAGTACTGTATTCAGATATGTTTGAAGATAGAGAATAAGGTGACGGTTTTTGGTGAAAAAAATTAGAGAAAAAGAGACATTATATTAATTCTTGTTACAAGTGAAGCAAAAGAATTTTCATTGTAATATTTTTCTTCTTCAGGGAATTTGTAGGTGGTATGTGACTCAAAACCAGAGAAGCCTATACTTTGCAATCGCCTTTGTTAATTCTTTCTGTATTTAAATACTATCTACACAGTATTTCCTTTGTTGAATGAGTTATAGGGAATAGGAACCAGTGGGTAGAGAAGAATTATAGGGAATATAAATATGCCCCTGTGATTACTAGTTTATTTAACAAGGTAAATGACTTTTTGGTTTTCTTCTAGAGCTGAATTCTGTGGAAAGACTTTGTGGTTGCCCTTTTGAGTAATTCATTGTTGTTACAAACTGGATAAATTTCAGGTAGTACATAAGTACCAAGTTGTTAAGGTATAAAATACTAGCAACAATTTTGCTAGTAGTTGCTAAAATATGTTATAGTCAGATAAATCTGTGTCCTATAATTATGTTTATTTATTAATTATTGAATAAACATTTTAAAAGTAACTTTAAAGAAAGATTTTTAGGGCAGAGATCTTTTTCTAGAGTTCTGCCTGCATAGATAATTTTTTTCCAAACCTTGTTTGCTTATGCCATACTTGGAAACATGTTAGGATATGCAGAGAGTTGTCTCAGCACTTACTCTTTGATCTCACCACCTGCTTGATCATATTTCATATGCAGACACTCACATGTACACATCTCTATCATCCACAACATCCACACTGTCCTTGTTCCTCCTTTTATTATGGTTATCTCTGTCTGTACCAAGTTTCAATTTGGAGGACAGGAAGTAAAGGAAGTAGGAAAATCTAAATATTCTCCCAAATCACAATTCCTTGAGGTATCTCATTATTGGAGACTGTCAGGCAATGCCAGCTATTTGTAACTCAGCTACCTTCTAGCCATGATGAAAGTGAAACTGGAATTTGAGGAACCAGTGGGTAGAGAAGAAGAGTGGGCACAATGGAAGAGATAGGAAGAGTATTCTGAGCAAAGCAATATATACAGTCATTTTTAATAGTGGTCCTGTATGAGATTTCAAGTCCATATCATTTCAAATACTGCTTTTTTGTTAAAGGATTAAGTGGCTATATTGCATTTCATCTCTGGTTCACTTCAGCTCAAAATTATTTAAATAGCTCCTCTTATGTGAGTGTTTGAGTGGTTTGCTATAACAATCTTTATCATTACATCAACAATTTTTGCTGCTGTCCCAGGTACTATAGAAATAAGAGAGGTGAGGTTCCTGCTTTTAAGACTTTACAGTCCGGTTGGGCTCATAAATGAATAAAGAAATATAATAAAGAATTATAATGTTGTCCCTCCATTTATTCTTTACTTATTTGACTAATATATTTGTTGATGACCTACTTTGTGTCAGGTACCCCAATCCCATGGAGACAGGAAATAAATCAGTAAACAAATAAATGAGATAATTTCAGATAGTGGTAAGTGCTGTGAAAAAAGTAAACAAATACTACGCAAAGGTAGTAGAAGAGTGTGCTCTTATCGCAGCTAATCTTGGTTTAGTTGGTAGTTTTAGTTGGTAATTAGATGGTAAGGGATATCAGAGAATGCTTACCAAAGTATCTGATATGTAAACTAAGACCTGAAGGATTCCTAGGTGTGAGAGGTAAAGGGAAAGGAGGTGGGTAAAGAGCATTCCAGGCAAAGAAAAGAGTATTTGCAAGATGTAGATGGCATGACTTGTCCTGTCAAGTTGCTAAAAGTGATCCAGATCTGCCCAGGAGCCCTCAGTGAGTCTGGGTGATAAGGCTGGAGAGGCTGGCAGGCCAAAAAACAAATGAAAGGTCTCTAAGCTGTGTTAAAGTTTTCAAATTTTGGCCCATGAGCATTGGGAGCCAATATTCATTAAATGGAATTGCTTAAAGTTCTAAGAAGTATTTTCAGAATATGTTTTAATACAGGGCACCATTTTCTAGTTTATAAACCATTTCTCTCAGAATGCCAGAAATTTTACTTTATTTTTTGGCAAAACCCCTGTATTATGCATGTATTTTCCAAATAATACTTCTAATTTCTTTCATTTATTTATCAATATTTAGGTGACACTTCACATAGGCACTGTTTTGGGTGATAGGAATGTATCATTGAACATAGATTAAATCCTCCCACATATGTAGATTTATTTAAAGGTATGAATTAGCAAAGAATTCTTCAGGGAATGGTTTTGTCAAGAAATGTGAAGAGATTCTACTTGCAATCTAACAAGTTAGCCTGCCACCGTTTCACATAAACTGGCAGAAGACACAAGACTTGTAGGTCAGAGACAAACAACTTTATTACTCGTAGTAACAGAAGTAGCCAAAGTATAAGCCTTTGTGCCAGTTCCCAGTTTTCACAGAACAATGTGAAGAGGGTCAGTTGACACCTATACATGCAGTGGGTTGTGTTACAACAGGGCAAACCTGAGCTTATGGAACACAACTATTTTATAATGGGTAATAAACAGAAGCATGCCTATATTGTGCTCTGGAAGAAGATATCATCTCTACCTACTAAGGCTATAAGCAATCCTGCCCTTTACTCCAAAGGGAAACATTATCTCTATCTTCCACAATGGTACACAATAAAAAATGTCTTTGAAAAGACAGTTCAGTACAGAAATAGTCAGTGCAAAATACATGCAGAAACACAAGAGACCCACGGAGAATTGTCTCCTAACAGATTTGTCTTAGTTTTAGTTAAAGTACAAGCCACAAAAGTATTATGCGGCCAAAACAAGACTGAACATTCATCTGCTTCTTTCATTAAAAATCATTTGTTCTGGACATATCCCGTAGTGGGTCTGCATAGGTGAGATTTTGTGAACAGCTGGCCTTAGTCCATTAGATCTGTGTAGCTTGATTCTGTCTGCAGATGTTTTCTCAGATTGGATGATAATTGAGGGTTCCATATACTCACTTTTATCTGCCTTTTCTGTTAATGTTGAATTTATATGTTTATATGTAAAGAGAAGAACGAGGTATAATAAAATATAGTCAAATCCATTTCTTCTTAAAAATTGTTTTGTAATTTTTTAAATTTTTAAAATTGTTAAGGCTTACGAAGCTGTCTGGGAGAATTTTCTGGCCAAACTTAACAGATATTTAGGAGTGGGGATCCTTTTAAATGGCTACATACCAGGGCCTTTAAGTAGTTATCAATTGTATATATAATATTTTAATTATTATTTTTAATTCTAGAAGTCATTAATTTGAAATTTAATGTTATAATATTTTTCATATAATATATTTAATCCATAAGTCATAATTATTAAAATGAGAACTGCTATACTTATGAAATATAAGCAAACTCTTTTTGGGGTTATGTGTATAAAAGTATTTTCAAAATATGATAGCAGACAAGACCAATGGTTTAGAATTTTTTTTTGTTTTTTTTAGAAATTCTAAAGGCAGGGCATAAAATCTTTTAAAAAAAAATCACACTTGAAAGATTAATTTTGTTTTAAATTATTGATCAATCCAAAGCAACATTCAACTTCACATACCAATTTTACCAAATTTCCATATACTACAGTGGCTTAAGTATAAGACCAGAAGTTAAATCTCTTGTCCTTTACTTTTTGGGTAAACAATTGTATTGTAAATCTAGATGACTTTTACCTCAAGGATTTAGAGGGGGTAGTTTTTCTGGTTTTGTTTGTTTGTTTGTTTTTCCTCTAAAAGAAGGCAGAGTTGGCATTTTGCTGATGCCAATGATGTTTATATTTCTGAGGGCTGGGCAATTGTTTCTTGTTCACCTGGTCCCATTTGCACATACTTGGTTTCCTAAAAATATTTTAAAACATTTATTTCTAAGCTCCCCAAATCGCCTACCTATTTTGCAGCCAGAAGGAAATTGGAAGAAAAAAGTTGTGAGATAAGAAAGCCAAAGGGCAAGGCCGGGCGCGGTGGCTCAAGCCTGTAATTCCAGCACTTTGGGAGGCCGAGACGGGCGAATCACGAGGTCAGGAGATCGAGACCATCTTGGCTAACACGGTGAAACCCCGTCCCTACTAAAAAAAAGTACAAAAAACAAGCCGGGCGAGGTGGTGGGCGCCTGTAGTCCCAGCTGCTCGGGAGGCTGAGGCAGGAGAATGGCGTAAACCCGGAAGGCGGAGCTTGCAGTGAGCTGAAATCTGGCCACTGCACTCCAGCCTGGGCGACAGAGCGAGGACTCTGTCTCAAAAAAAAAAAAAAAAAAAAAAAGAAAGAAAGAAAAGAAAAAGAAAGCCAAAGGGCAGACATTAAGAGCCTTCGAAGAATGACAGGTAAATTGGGTTTCATCACTTTCTAGATTAAAACTCCTCACTCCCTGCTTATTGTGTTCATGATGAAATACAGGATGTAGAGTGAGGCCACATGGACCTGGACACCTCTGCAGCCTCCTCTCCACCTATACTCCTGGCTCACCCACTGCTGCATGGCAATCTCACTGACCTCTGACAGTTTCTACAAATCCCAAGCCCTCTCCTTCCTCAGGCGCCTCCTCAGGATCAGCACATGCTATTCCTTCATTGGGGGATGCTCTTTCCTTCCCTCTTGGACTGGTTAACTCCTCCCTCAGGTCACTGTCCCTTCCATTAGAGAGGGTTTGCCCTACCCCTCCGGGTCTAAGTTAAATATCTGCCATATTTTTCTTCATAAAAGCATTTAACATAATTTGCACATTTGTTAATTTTGATGAAATTATAACTGAATGAGCATTTACCGTGAATCAGGCATATGCTATATATTTTACAGAGTTTATCACCTTTAATTCTCACTATGTCATTTGTCCCACTTCACATAAGTTTTAGAGGGGTTATGGAACTTTTCCAGGGTACAGAGCTAGGAAAGTGGTTGAGCCTAAATTCTAATTGAAACAGTCTGACTCCAACATGCTCATCACTCCTAATTCTTTGGAAAACTGCCCTCAAAATGGCTTTTTCCATGCTGGGCCCTCTGTTAAGCAATTTGCCTGCACTCATTCAGTTAAGCCTCACAACAGTCCTAGAAGGCAGTACTGTTAGTATTATCATCCTCATTTTACAGATAAGAAAAACAAGGCATGAAGAGTAATTTGGTTAACATTATGCCCAATTTGAAAGCATACATCTGTGGGACCTCATAGGACAGTGGCAAGCCAAGGTCACAATCTGGGAAACTTGAATATAGGCTCTCTTTTTAATCAGTCTTGTACGTGGGCCCTAGTGCTGCTCCCTCCCTCTGGTTCCATGGATGCAGGGGCCATTTTGTTCAGCACCACATACCCAGCACTGTGCTCAGACAAGTAAGTCAATATATATTTGTTGAATCAGTAAAAAGAGAGTGTTGGTATTTTCAATCTTCACTGAAAATTTTGTTTGCTCAAGCCTAAATATATATGTGTGTGTGTGTGTGTGTGTGTGTGTGTGTGTGTGTGTGTGTAGTTTGCTCAAGCCTATCTATCTATCTATCTATCTATCTATCTATCTATCTATATCTATCTGTCTATACAGCTGGGACTACAGGTACATGTCACCACTCCTGGCTTAGTTTTTAAATTTTTTGTAGAGATAGTGTCTTGCTACGTCTTGCCTAAGGGGCTAGTCTCAAACTCCTGGACTCAAGCAATCCTCCCACCTCGTCCTCCCAAAATATTAGGATTATAGGCATGAACCACTGTACCCATCCCAACATATATTTTATCATCAAAAACTATTTTCCAAAACCTTACAGATATACTTGTTATGTTAAATTATAAAACAGCCTTCACCACCCACTTTCGTCATTGGTCTGGTGCTTTTGGCTACTATATGGGGTATTTCCAGCAGATATATCATCAGCTCACTCATAGAAGAGGTGAGAAATCCTTCATTGGCCCCTCATTTTTTCTAAGAGGATGTCAATCCATTTCCAGTACAGCAGTTTTAAATTGGCACTTGTCAATTACATATTTCTAGATAACAAACTACCCCAAAACATAAGGAATATAAACAGCAACCATTTATTATTTCTGAGTCTCTGGGTTGGCGGGGCTGTTTGGCTGATCTTGGTTGAGCTCTCCTGTGCTTGGTTGGACTTGCTCATGCATCCGTGGTAGTCTGAGAGGTTGGCTGGGAACTCTTCTCGTTTCCACAAAGTCCCTTCTCCTCTGGCAGGCTAGTCTGGATTTGTCCTCTAGGTAATGGGGATGGGGGATGAGCAAAGATTTTTCCAGTATCTGCTTGTATTGTCTGTTACTATCTCATTGCTAAAGGATTTCACGTGGCTAAGTTTAGAGTTGGTATAGAAGAGTACCACTAGAGGGTGTGAGTGAATGAAGGTGGAAAAATTATGACATCAGTACAACAAAAAAAGTGTAACATGGAATAATATTTACTTAGAAGGATAATCTTGAAATCACAGCAACCCAGTATGTATGAGAGGTTCAACTGGGAGGAACAGCCTTAGAAGTCCTGATGGGTGGATATTAGTTAGTTACTCTAAATACAACCTTGGATTAACCTAAGCCTATAGAAAGCTGAATAACTGGACTATTGTTCTGACCAAAAATGCTCTTGTTTTCACTGAATTGTATTTTGACATTAATGCCATTTGTCTAAGAAACAGTCTTTTCTCCTTGTTGGATCTACTGCAGTGGCTCATAAAAGGCAAGGTATGGGGGTGGGGAGATGTGAACTTTTGGCCATCAGGGCACATTTGGCAATGTCTGGAGATGTTTTTGGTTGTCCCAGCTGGAGGAGAAGTGCTATTGTCATCCAGTGGGTAGAGGTCAAAGATGCTGCTAAACCTCCTACAATGTATGGGACAGTCTCCCATGGGACAGACTCCCTCTAGTCAAAATGTCAATGATGCCAAGGTTGAGAAACTAATCTGCAGAAAGGATATTGTTAATAGGTTTTCCAGAAACTCTTTCAAAACACTTCTTTTCCTAATTATGTATCAGAAATAGTTGTTTTGAACAATTGTTTTGGTTTAGTCTTAGACACAAACACTGTAAATTGAATAAATGGTCAACTTTTCCATTTTGCAATGGCTGTTAGGATACTCATAGTCAAATTTGTTACACACCTATAGAAAATAGTCATATCTCTATTTTTGTTTCTTTTAGAGATGAAATCTTGCTATGTTGCCCAGGCCATAGTGTGGTGGCAATTCACAATTGTGATCATAGCACACTACAGCCTCAAACTCCTGGGCTCAAGCAATCCTCCTGCTTCAGCCTCCAAGGTAACTGGGATTACAGGCTCACACCACTGCATCTGACTTTTGTTTTTTATTAGGCTCATTTTTGGCTCCATTTTATTGCCCTACCATTAATTTTCCTTTGTCTTTTTCAGCTATTTCTAATTTATGTATTTTATTATTTTTCTAAGTTCCTGGAAGCTGTCTTAAATCTTATTTTTAAAAAGATCTAGGGGCATAAATGAATACATACTAGCATAAAGTATTTCTAGTCCGTGATCAAGGGCTTACTCAAAAATAAGTACAGAATGAGAATTGCTATTTGTAGCCACTGGAAATGAACATGTGCTCTCAGATCTAAGACCCCAAATAAATTTGAGTCTTAAATAAACAAGACCAATGACAACAAAAGATTGAATAACATTTAGTTTGAGTGTTGAACTTACTCAGCACCTTCTATTATGTGTCTAATGTATTGACTGTCATACAGTAAGTTCTTAATATGTATTTGTTGAGTAAATAAATTAATTATTTTAATTTTATTCCATTTTGATAATGACAAGATAATTTTTTCAAAAATTTCCAGATTCAAAAAGGTCTTTGTTGACTAAATATGATGGGTTACTGACGGTTAGAATTTTAGCTTTGATCAATTTGTGAAGAAATCTGGAATTTCTGAAGTTTTTATTATGTGTTCTAGGAGATATATGTCTCTGTAACAATTAAATTCATGTATTCATACTGGATAGATTTAGCCAGACAATAGGGGAGAAAGTTATGAGCAGTGTGATCTTAGCGTAGTCCTGCTTTTCCTCATGATCTAAGGAAGTCACAAACACTCTTCTCCAGAATCCCTTCAATAGAACCATTACAATAGTATCTTGTTACAGAGTTATTATAGCTTTCTAAGCCTAGGATAAAAGACCATAATTTCCAGTGGTCTGTCATTCATTAAGAAAACAAAAACCTATAAAATGGAAGCTAATTAATTAGGGTAAACATTTATAAAGCCAGAAAGGAAATGCAGCTTTTCCTTATCCCCTCCACTACTCCCAGGAAAAAACAAACAAATAAACAAACAAAAAATCTTGACTGTACTAGTAAGTAGGCTCCAATAAATAATGGAAACAATAAACATATTTATATCCATTTCAGGATACAATGATGGTATTTGAGGATATAATAATTTGAACAAAGAATGGTTTGCTGTAGATGAGACCATAGCCATCAGTTTTATTTTCCATTACTATTTTATCTAAATCTTGATTTTTAACAATTTGCTTGTGGAACTTATACATTGGAGACTGAGCTTGATACTGACTTTCTGTATTAATATATGAGATATTTTATACCTATCACTAGGGGTGTATCAAACACTTCTAGGGCATCCAATAATTTATGGTTGCTTTTATTTCTCCCAGGTAATCATACATATTTTCTCTACATACCTTGGGCTAGTCCCTGAATTACATATTCCGTTCCTTCATATTCCATCATTTATGACAAATGAACGAACATGTGACAACCATGTGCCAGGTAGACACTTGGGCTAGTGGTTGAGAATGCAATCCTAGGCAAGATATTAATACATGATTTTCTCTTCAAATCCTAATGACATTTAACAGTAACAATTCCACCACTTATCATAATATTAACAGCTAACATTGATTGGGCCCTCACTATGTTTCAGGCATTATTCTTGTTTTACATGAAATATTTTATTTAATACTTATAACAACCCAATGTTGTAAATGCTATAATTGTCCTAATTTTATAGTTGTAAAGACTGAGAATTGTTTGCTTCACAGGAGAGATAATAAGGCAAATGATTATTTTAAATGTCTTTAATAAATGACATGGTGGGCCTGGGTGCGGTGGCTCACACCTGTAATTCCAGCATTTTGGGACGCCAAGGCAGGTGGATCACCTGAGGTCAGGAGTCTGAGAGCAGCCAGGCCAATATGGTAAAACCCTGTCTCTACTAAAAACACAAAAAGTTAACTGGTCATGGTGGTGGGTACGTGTAATCCCAGCTACTTAGGAGACTGAAGCAGGAGATTTGCTTGAACCCAGGAAGTGGAGGTTGCAGTGAGCTGATACGGTGTCACTGCACTCCAGCCTGAGTGACAGAGCGAGACTCCATCTAAAAAAAAAAAAAAAAAAAGACATGACCATGATGAATGGTGGCATGGGAGCATAAAGGAGAGAAACGAAACATAGTTTAGAAAATTAGAGTTGTCGGCCGGGCACGGTGGCTCAAGCCTGTAATCCCAGCACTTTGGGAGGCCGAGACGGGCGGATCTCGAGGTCAGGAGATCGAGACCATCCTGGCTAACACGGTGAAACCCCGTCTCTACTAAAAAATACAAAAAACTAGCCGGGCGAGGTGGCTGGCGCCTGTAGTCCCAGCTACTCGGGAGGCTGAGGCAGGAGAATGGCGTAAACCCGGGAGGCGGAGCTTGTAGTGAGCTGAGATCCGGCCACTGCACTCCAGCCTGGGCGACACAGCAAGACTCCGTCTCAAAAAACAAAACAAAACAAAACAAAAAAAAAAAAAAAAAAAAAAAACGAAAATTAGAGTTGTCTGCAAACGGCAAAATTGCAAACATGAACTCCCAAGATTCCTCATCCAAATCCCTGGGACTGGGAATATAATGTGATATCACACTTGTGATTATATCACCTTAGATGATAAACATTTTGTAAATAAAATTATGGCTATTAATCAGTTGCCTTCAAATTAATCAAAAGAGAGATTAGCTGGGCGGGCACGATCTTATCATATGAGTCCTTTCAAAGCAGGGATTTTTTTTTTCCCTCTGGCTGGTAGAAGAACAGAAAGTCAGAGAGATATTTATTGGTTGGATGCACTGTTGCTGGCTTTGAACACAAAGGGTACTATGTGACAAAGGCCTGAGAGTGGCCCCTCAGAGCTGCTAACAAGCCCTTACAGCCAGCAAAGAAATAAGTACTTGGTCCTACAACCAAATTAATAGATTTTGCCAACCATCTGCGTGAGACTGAAAGTGGATTTTTCCCTAGAGCCTCCAGAAAGGAGCCCATCCTGGCTGCTACCTTGAGTTAGCCTTATGAGTATCTAAGCAGAGAACCCAGTTGAGCATAGCTGAGCTTTTGATCTGTAGAAATGTGCACTAATAAATGGATTTTGATTTGTGCCACTAAACTTGTGGTAATGTTATGCAGCAATAGAAAATGAATACAGCTCTGTTGAATTGGTGACTTTTGAGCTGATTGAATCATAAGTAGGAGCTGGATGGTGATGGTGGAATATAATGTTCCAAGCTGAGAGAACCATATTGGCAAAGTCTTAGATTCTGATGAGTTTTAGGAATTCCAAGAAGCTTAATGTGGCTAGACAACGGACTGTGTGTGGTGGGGGATGATATGGGGGAAACAGGGAAGCAAGATAAAGCTGAAAGGGACTGGAGAAGAGAGCAAGGCCAAGTCAGAATGATATATTGTCAATTGTATAGAAGTTTGACTTTGTCATAAGGGCAATAGCAAGCCATGAAGAGGATTATTTGTGATGTGCAAATCATATTCACTTTTTACAATAAATCTCTCCAGTGAGGAGAATGGAATAAAAAGCAGGACTGGAGGCAGAAAGTCTAGTTATGAGGCTATTGCAGTAATGCAATCATGAGTTGCTAGTGCCTGGAACTAAGTGATTGGCTATCTGATAGTCATTCACTAGGTCCTGACAAATTACTTACTTACTTACTTACTTACTTACTTACTTACTTACTTTATTTATTATTTATTTATTTATTTATTTATTTATTTATTTATTTTGAGACGGAGTCTTGCTCTGTCACCCAGGCTAGAGAGCAGTGGCGTGATCTTGCCTTACTGCAACCTCCGCCTCCCAGATTCAAGACACTCTTCTGCCTCAGTCTCCCGAGTAGCCGGGATTACAGGTGACCACCACCACACCCTGCTCATTTTTTTTATTTTTAGTTGAGATGGAGTTTTGCCACGTTGCCTTGGTTGGTTTCGAACTCCTGAACTCAGGCAATCCCCACGCTTTGGCCTCCCAAAGTGCTAGGATTACAGGTATGAGCCACCTCACCTGGCCAATTTAATTTATTACAATATTTTATATTAATTTGTCAGAATCTAGTGATTAACTATAAGA
Source organism: Rhinopithecus roxellana (assembly GCF_007565055.1). NCBI lineage: Eukaryota > Metazoa > Chordata > Mammalia > Primates > Cercopithecidae > Rhinopithecus > Rhinopithecus roxellana. The sequence continues at coordinate 53,356,603 of NC_044552.1, forward strand.
GAGGATAGAGATAAGGTTAGTTAAGATGACTCACAAGTTTCTGTCTTGTGCAACTGTATGGAGTTGTCTTTCACAGAGATAGAAAATTTGAGATGTGTAATTGGTTGAGGGAGGTTGATTAGGATTCCGTATTTTAATGTGTGTTGAGTTAGAAGATGCTGTTTTTTCATAAGATGATAATAACCATTGAAAATGGACAACACGGATCTAGAGTGCAGGAGAATATTATGGATTTATAATTCATTAGCATTTTGCTAAGACAGGCAAGCTACAGTAGTAAATAGACCCTTCTAGCCTCCCTCATCGCAATTTCAGTAGCTTAAAATAATAGATGTTTAGGTCAAAGTAATGTGTGCTTCTTCTCCATGTGGCCATTCAGGATCCAGATACTCTCTATCTTGTGTCTCTACCATCTGTAAGACAGTGGCTCTCAACTAGGAGTGATTTAGCAATGTCTGGAGATAATTTAGCTCCTTATAATTGTGAGGGATGCTACTGAAGTCTGCATAGAAACCAAAAATCTACTAAACATCCTGCAACACACAAGATAGCTCTCATAATAAAGAATTATCTGGCCCAAAATGTGCCAGATAATTCTTTATCAATAGTGCCCAGGTGGAGAATCCTTGCTCTGAACTTTATCATATAACTCATGTAGAAGAGGACAGAACACAGAGAAAAGTGCATAACTGATTTTTACTGGTAAATCCTGGAAGTAGCAAGTATCACTCCCACTCTTCCTCTGGAGATAACTTAATCACATGGCTACAAACAGCAAGAAGTTTAGTCTAGGTCAGAGACTGGCAAACTATGGCCCTCAGGACTAATCCAATCGCTGCCTATTTTTGTAAATGATGATTTATTGGAACACAGTCATTGCCATTTGTTTACATATTGTCTATAGCTACCTTCATGCTACATCAGCAGAGTTGAGTAGTTGCAACAAACACCACATAGCCTGCGTAGACTAAAATATTTACTATTGGGCCCTTTATTTTTAAAAAATTGCCAACCTCTCATATTGGAATATACGGCAGGACAAAGGAAAAGTGGACTTTGTTAGATGACGATTGGTCTCTGCCACAAGAAAAGACATGTAATTGAAATTATGGTAGCACATTATGTTGCCCAGAGAGAATGCTGATGGTGAGAAAACAAAAGACAATATTTAAACCCACAGTTAGGATTTATTGACAGTAAGACATCATGACTGAACTTGGAAGGAAGACTAAACATAAATTTATAACATACCTCAGTGCCTGTTTTCCAAATAGCTCTTGATATAAAAAAAGATTAAGGAAATGTAATATTAAAGAATAGCTTTGAAAACTTACATTAGGTTCTAGCTGGCAATAACCAACATGGCCACATTAAACTTTCTTTCTTCTGACCTTATGGGGATTTATTTAGTTATTTCAATTTTTCTTTTTTCTTTTTTTTGTTTTTGAGACAGAGTCTCGCTCTGTTGCCCAGGCTCACTGCAAGCTCCACTTCCCAGGTTCAAGCCATTCTCCTGCCTCAGCCCCCCGAGTAGCTGAAACTACAGGCGCCCACCACCACGCCTGGCTAATTTTTTGTATATTTAGTAGAGACAGGGTTTCACCGCGTTAGCCAGGATGGTCTCGATCTCCTCACCTCGTGATGATCCGCCCACCTCAGCTTCCCAAAGTGCTGGGATTACAGGCATGAGCCACTGCACCCGGCCTTCTTCAATTTTTCTTAAGTGTCTTGGTCTTCTTAAATTATGATGCAGATAAGAAGTAGCTGAAATAGATATTTTACTTGTGTAACAGGTATAAATGTCTGCCAATTTGAATATATGAGAAATGTCACTTTATTTTCTATAATGTGACTTAATTTCTATTTTTGAGCCTTCATTTGGAAATGTGGCCCAGATTAGCTCTCAGTACACTCAGGGTCTCCTTGGGTTACGTATGTGTCCCAGGGTTGCATGGGGATCATCTGGCCTAGGTCTTCATCTGTTGATGCTGGCTTCTATATTTTGTGGTGCTATGGCTGGAAGTCTGCCAGCTACGTTTCTCATAACCCTTTGCAAGCTGGATTCTAATTAGGTTATGCAATGGGGCACATGTGGGAAGTGGAAGGAAGAAAGAGGGGAAAGGATGCTCTAGCGTATTTCCAGTTCTGGCTATCATCCCTCCAGCAGAAGAGGTAGGTTAAGTCTCCAGCCTCCAGCTTCTTTTGCTCTCCCAGCATTAGGACCCTCTACCCTCTCAGAAGATCCACCAGCATTAATCTTGAGGTGGGTTCTCTCAGAGAGAGGTTCAAGTAACACCCGTAGGTAGGGGCTTGCTTGCTTCAAAGTTCCTACGTTCAAATAACTTTACTTCCTTACTTTTTGTTCCCCCATTTCTGGGGATGGTAGCTGCTTTTCCAGTTATGAGTATTTGGGTGATTACTCATAATTAATTACTCATAAAAGTGTCCATTTTTGCTCTTTCGGCCTTCTAACACTTACTTAACTTGTTCTCTTTGAAATCCCTGAGCAGGGGGAAGGTCTGAATTCCTGTCTGGTCTTTGATTGGTGTGTCTCAGGTTTTTCTTGTGTGTTCTTGTTTCCAACCTATGAGGACTCTGCATACTTGCCAGCTATCTGGATTGCTCTCCAGTGAACCTGAAATATTCAAGGGCTGCTTCCTTTGTTCCTCTTGCATCCACATCATGCTAGTCTGTCCCTGCCATCTTGAAGTAAACTCCTTAGGAGAAATGTGAGGCTGTCACTGCCACCTGCCTAGATGCATATCACATAGGCAGCTCTTTGCTTCTTTACTGTGCTGGGCTTTCTTCCTCCCCTGGGCTTTTCTCTGGGATGAGGACATAATTCCTCCTCTATAAGATTCACACCCCAACCTCACCCCCAGGACGTGGCCCTGTCTCAGAGATGCAGTGCTACACTAAGCTTTAAAAAAATTATCCTTTGGCCGGACGTGGCGCCTCACGCCTGTAATCCTAGCACTTTGGGAGGCCAAGAGGGGTAGATCACCTGAGGTCAGGAATTCAAGACCAGCCTGGCCAACATGGCAAAACCCCTTCTCTGCTAAAAATACAAAAATTAGCCAGGCGTGGTGGCACATACCTGTAATCTCAGCTACTCAGGAAGCTGAGGCTTGAACCCAAGAGGCAGAGGTTGCAGTAAGCCGAGACTGCACCACTGTACTCTACCCTGGGCGACAGAGCGAGACTCCATCTCAAAAAAAAAAAAAAAAAAAAAAAAAAAAAAAATCTCCTTCTTCTTTGTTCTTTCCCCAACCACCTGTGGATTCTTTTCTGGTCTCCAGTGTGTGTGGTGTTGTCAGGAAGTTTTGGGGGCAGGTGGAAGTAATAAGGTCTTGACCGAGATGCTTTTAAACCTCAAGTCCCCTCTAGAGCCTAAGATTTTGAAACTGAAACTGAAAATTTTTAAGAAAGTTTCTTCAAAAACTTTTGTTGCCTGCATTCTTCTGGGTCACATTCCTTCCCTGAGGCAGTAAAGGCAACATGTTAGCTGCCCCAGAATGTGGAAGGAAGGGAGGAATATCCAGAAATACAAGGTGTGTCTGTTAGTTTTCAAAATAGCTTACTGCCCCAAATGTTTTTAAGTCTCCTAGAAGGCTAAAGCTCCTTTTCCCTGGTCTCTAGCTTCCTGTTTCCCTGATCACAACTCTCTTCCTCAATTTTTCACCCTTCCATCTCCTGTTTCCTAGATCCTGGTCTGGCTTGTACTGGGCACCCTGTGTGTATTTTCATCATGACACATACCATATTTGAATAGCTATTATCTTCATAGGAGATTATGAGAAGCTTGACATCAATAAAAATACTCTATTTCATTCTGTATCTTCAGTCTCTAGGACGAAGCCTGGCATAGAAAGGGTACAATAAGCTGAAGTCAAACTGATCTCTGGATAAAAAATGATTTGTCCAAATTCTAAGTATTAAAGACAGTAGCTAATATTCACATAGCACTAACATGCCCCTTTTCTGCTCTAAACAGTTTAGATACACCAAGTCTTTGATTCTGACAGTAATTCTGTGAGTAGGTATCTACTATCATCCTCATTTTGCAGATGGGAAAATGGAGGCACAGAGAGGTGTGGCAACTTGCTCAGAATCACACAGTAGCAAGTAAGAGAGCCTTGATTTGAACCAGGTAGTGGCTTCTAGATCATACTCTTAGACACTAGGTCATGACACCTCTCACATATTGACTTGACTTTTGTAAGGAGATGGTACACTCATTGTGTAAAGAATTCAGATATGTATATATATTTTTAAATTCCACTGCTCTAAAATGCTTCCAAAGAGGCATAGAAGCAAGAAAATATAGGAAAATGTTTTGTATTACCTTACTCATTATTAACAAGAGTAGTTTATTGTCACATTTATCTTAAAAGCGCTAAGTGACAGAGGGCTGAACTCTTATCACTGTCACACTTGGATCAGGGTACTCATAGGTCCTAAAGGGTCTTATTTTATTACAGACATTGAAGATAATATATTCTCAAGAAATGGGAAAAAAAGGAACTGAAAAGCCGGGAAGGATTATCTCTATTTTTAAGGCATCTAAAAAGAAGGCAGAAGAAGAATAGACGAGGCAGCTTTGCAGTGCTCCGATCTTTCCAGAGAAGAAAAATAGAGAGTCATTGAATTTTCATTAATTTTTCTAAAGCCAGCACACTTAAGTCAAATGGTAACTCTGATGACACATCCATGATAGTTGCATTAAATGAATTATAGAAACAGTCTTAAAATAAGCATATCTTTGTATAAAAGTTTGACTTATTTCATTAAGTTTTAAATATAAAACTGTTATGCTGTCATTAATTTGGGGTAAGTATGAGAGATTTGAATACATTTTCTGGGGAAGTAATAGTTTATCTGAAAAAATATTTCCATTATTTATCATAATATTAAAAATCAGAAAGATTTTTTCAAGCTATTTTCTTTTATTTTTTATTTATTTATGTTTTTTCTTTCCTTTTTTTTTTCTAAGTCTCGCTCTTGTCACCCCAAGCTGGAGTGCAATGGTGCGATCTCAGCTCACTGCAAACTCCATCTACCAGGTTCAAGCGATTCTCCTGCCTCAGCCTCCCGAGTTGCTGGAATTACAGGCAACTGCCACCACACTCGGCTAATTTTTGTATTTTTAGTAGAGATGGGGTTTCACCATGTTGGCCAGGCTGGTCTTGAACTCCTGACCTCGTGATCCACCCGCATAGGCCTCCCAAAGTGTTGGGATTACAGACGTGAGCCACCACACCCGGTCCAAGCTATCTTCTTTTACTGTAAACTATAATAAAGGTAATAACTTCACTTTTGTTGAAATCCTAATACCTAACTAGTGTTCTTTATTGTTCCATATGAAATATATCTATCTATTTGAAACCAATGTGTCATCTTGGAAATATTTTCTTATTCAAATAAAAATAATTATTCATAAATTACAATGGAGGAAGCAAACCAGATTAAAGCACTGAGAACTGAAAAAAAAAATCAAAATTAAAAGGTCCTTTGGCCCATTTTGGACAAAGAACACACACACATTCATTTATTCATTTATTTAAAAAGTGGTGAGTACCTATTATATACAAGGCAAAAATTGGTATGTTAACAATGTCTATTAGAATATGATAATGATTCTAAACATGACCAGTCCATCAATTCTTTTATATCCTAATGGCTGGTTAAGTTAAAAGATGGGTGCTGTTCATTTAAGGCTCTTAAAACACCCAACATCCTGATAAATAATATGCACTGTAGTTATATTTTTGTTTCCAAGGCTAGTAAGTAATAACATCCCATTGAGGTGTTTAGAACCCCAACTAGTCACAGGTAAAGGTGAAAAAGTAAGCTGGTAATATAAGCCAGATCTAATTTTTTGTCTGCTTATTGTTGAACATTTGACATGGTATATAACTACATAAAGTACCTAGCAGATATGCATATCAAAATGCCATATTAAATACATATGTATTGCTAATAATAAATAGAATAAAAGCAAGTTAATGTGGAAATTTAATTGAGGAAGTAGTCATCCACATTATCTGTACATAACTTTCCTACTACTTATTAAACTGAAATATTGATCATTTTTATTTCATGTGTATATTTTACAATATGGGAAATTTCATGTAAGATTAAATCATATATTTTGTGAGAAAATTTGGAGCTGCAGCAGAATTTTGGCTTTATTCTATTTTATTTCAAAAAAACTCTAAGCCATGAATAATAGAAAAATTTTAAAAATGGAACTAAACACATGAAATCACAATTCATTATTTCACGTTTCTTTATTTTAAGCTCTTCTATTGTGGAATTCCTTAGTAGTGTTTTCTGTTAATTAAATTTAAGCTAGGAAATTTAATTTTTCATTGGTATGGTTCTACTTTTCTGTACAAGATTGAAGATCAAGGTCAAATAATTTTTAAGAATTATTGTTAGGTAAAAATATTTTTTGTGATCTCTACATGAAAATTCTTGAGCTATTTCCCCTCAATTAAAAATAATACTAATATTTCCCATGGGGTTATAATATGATAGAGGCTTTTAAAGAGTAATTAAATATGTTAATGAGAGGAGAATGTTCTCGTCTTAAACTAAGTGTCAGGAGTCCACACATTAATAAAAACATTCTTTTCTTCTTTTACATGTAATGACTTACATTTTTATTGGCCTAGAAGCTTGAGAATTGTTAACAGTAGAAAGGTTAGTACAATGTGATACCAATCAGGTTTCTTGACATGTTCAGGTTTATATGGACCAAACTTTCATTCAATTATCCCCTTGCCTTTGCAGCCAGGAACCTCTTGTTTTCAGTGTCTTAACTAAAGGACAATGAAGTTATAAAAACAAGCTATGAAAAAAGAAAGCATCTTAAAAGCAAAAGTTTTCTCTGATCATTGTTTCTGTTTTCTTTATTGAACACAGACCTGAATGCTTTTGTGCTTCTAAAGGTTTAGAACACAGCCATCGGGCAGGTAGAAGAAGCACCAAAGCAGAAAAAAGAAGGCTCTCATCTTAACCATACAGTCGTTGGCCACCAGCACTTCAAGGGGTCTCCCCTAGGTCCCTGTTCTCTTCTGGCATCTCTGAGAAGCAGGACTTCCCAGAAAGATCACTGTTCCTATTCCCATGCTTTTCCAGGCAAAACAATACCACTGCTTTCCATCAGGAGCCCAACAGAGGCAAAGCTACTCTTTCCTGTATCCTGCCCTGACCCACTAAATGCAGTGGGTCTGTTTTCTTGAATTGCTAGGGTGGTGATGTGAAGAGAATGGATAGAAGAGTTCATCTCTTATCCCTTCAGTAATATACTTTTCCAGTATCTGCTTAGCTATTGGGGTGGGGTAAATGGACCTGGGATTGGGTGGGAATGTCATAGATGGAAGAAAGTTTCCTGGAATTTTTAAATACCACAAAGGCACTGGTAGTTAAGTGGGCTAGGGGTGATCAAAATTTTAGATCTGTTGTCAATTCACAGATTCATAACTGCCCTTTTCAGTTACCCAAACATTTATTAATAGACTAATTTCCAGATTGATCTATTCAGTGGAATGAGGTACTCTTCAGTTAAAGGGAGTTAAGTTGAAAGACTGGAGCTGTAAGTACTGGTGGTAGATTCCAGTTTGGTCATGCTTTCTGATCCCTACCTACATAGCTGGGTAAGAAAGTGCATCAGTTAGATGTGAAAAAGCATATGCTGCCTCTCCAAAGTCCAGAAGTGCTTAAAAACTGTGGTGTATATAATTCAGACAATAAGTTACGTGCACAAAGGAGTTTATCATAACATAAAATTAAAAGGTGACAATTTCATCACACAGTTACACTGCTGTTTTCCTCTTTTTTTTTTTTTTTTCTTTTTTTGGTTTTGTCCTTTTTTGTTTCATTTTTCATTTCCATTTTTGTTTTTTATGGAGGATTGGGGAAGGGTAGAGATTTGGTCCACTGAAGATTAGTCACCCTCAATGATATGTATATTAGAAAAAATATCAGCAGCAAGACTCTCTGGAAATAGATTCTGTTTGATGTAGCTAGTCTGTCTTTTCTGTTTTGCCCTCTTTCACAGCAGCCTCTGAAGTTTTCCGCAGGGGGGCTTTCTCCGAGTTGGCATGTCCTTGGCCAGAATCCGCTGCTCCGCCATTTTTGTGAGTAGTGTGTTTTTCCAAGTAGTTCAGCATTTCACTGAGAACTGTTTGGAAAGTGCTTAGAGCTGCACATATTGCCGGAGTCCCAAAGCCATGAGTGATCAAACTGGAAATGAGAAGTGACAGGAAAAAAGAGGTGAATGATTTGCAGTATCATGTGAAATAGCAAATCCCTCCATATAATTCAGAACATTCAATTAAACGGGTATTTATTGTGTTCCTAAATGATGCTAAGCATTGTGGAAGATACAACACAGTTGAAGGTATTGCTCTCAACTACATAAGAAATATAGGACCCGTTTGGAAGACTTGCCATTAATAGAGTTGATATGCACTAATTATTACCAAGTCTAAATATTCAACACATGACTTGATTCTCTACCTCATTAAGAAGTAGCTAGAAAACACACCTTTGGATTCCATGTGTGGAAACATCGTGCTTTCAAGAATGCCCTATATGGCATAGACTATACATGAAGAAATTATAATTGGCTGAGTGTGCCTCATGGCTAGCTGTCCCTCTGACTTCATTCTCCTTTTCCATAGAAATGCACTTTTATCCGGGCATATGGCCATCCATATGGAGACTACATTTCCAAGCTTCTTTTGCAGTGAGTTTTGGACATGGGACTTAACCTACCCACAATGTAACATAAAGAGAAGTGATACATGCAATTCCCACTTGCTTAAAAGGGTAGCTATGCCCTATGTAGATAATCACTTAAGTGGCAGGGACAAAACAAGATAGAAGGAAACGATTCATCTCTAGACTCCTAAATGAGAGAGAAATAAAACCCCGTCTTATGTAAGCCACTCAACATTTAGGTCCTGGAAACTAACTAACCAATAACAAAAACTAATAAGCAAATGTAAGGAATGTTATGGTAACCTCAGCATAGGTAGTTCTTCCAACCATGACAAATGTCATCTTTGGTTGAACAAACACATAGCTATAGATTTACTCTTTTTTGTGAGCAGAAGCTACCCAGATTGTTCACTTATGTTAACTGTCCTGAAGTGACACTCTGCCAGTTTGCTTCCTATGTCTTGTAATAATATAGAAAAACATCCTTGTCACATAGAATGCCCATGTTATAATATATATACAACATTGTGCATATGTGTATAGTACATTTAATAAATAAAGCAATTAACTGCTTAAGTCCTAGTTTGTAACTGTTATTAGGACATTAGTAGTTTTTAAATCAGATAGTACCACCCTTCATAATACTTTAGCTACCTATAGTTATCTTTCTTAAGTTACATAATCTTTAACAGCAAAAATAATAATATTTTATAATAATGCAAATGAAGGATTTGGGGTTTAAGGCAGCCTATTAATATGCCTCAGTTGAGGTAATAGTAGGATCTACCATGTGGGGTTGTTGTTTTTATTAGTCTACGCAAAGGGCTCAGGAGGATGCCAGATCTAAATGAAGTCTTCGATAAATGATAGAGATTGTTGGCTGGATATATTTTCTGGGTAGAGGGTAAAATTTCTGCATGTCCCTCCTTATTCCACAGGTTGTTACCATCTTTCTTCCGAATATATTACAAAGTTTGCCCTATGCCTCCATCATAGTTAACATACATTAAAAAGAAAGAAGAAAATTCCAATCTCTGATTATGTAGGAAACAAGAATGACCAATGCTTAAGCAATTATGTACACCAAAGTTTATAGTGTAAGACATCATCACTGCTCAAGTACTATATCCACACCTCTGCTGCAAGAAATTGCATTGCCAAGCAGGAAAAATAATTTAAGCTGTATTTCTACAATGAGACAACTAGAGGGGAAGTCAAATAATTTGAAATTTATCTGGGATCTTGGACAACAAATGGAATTGTTGGAGTGGTGGAAGAATTAATCATGGTGATGCCCACAAAAAGAACTGGGTAAAGCCAACCATTAATGTCGAGATGTTTGGCCCCAGGCACAAACTGTCTCTTTTCTCATGTTTTATTCCTATTTAGAGCTTCTTTTTTTAATTTTCTTCTATATTGGCATGTCCTCTTTGTTGTGACTCATTTCTTCATCTATAGCAGAATATAAAATATTATTTAGTTTCACTGGGTATTATTGAAGTTAATATCTCATTTTTGAGTTCTGAACATATGTCAAGTCCTATTCTAAGTTTTTTTTAATCTGTATCACTTCATATAATTCTATTTACAACACTAAGAACTAGACAATATTATTTCCATTTTACAGACGATCTGAGTCCCAGAGAAGTTAAATAATTTGCCTGAGAAATGGGGTATTCTGTACTTATGTTCCTCCCAGGCTGAGGGTACATTTTACTCCTCTTCTCTGAGAAATCACATTTTCTGTGGGCAGTTTAACTCAGTTCCTCTGATTTAACTTTGTACTTGGGCAGCCTTGTTGGCTTGTAAAATCAGATGCTTTTTACTCACTTTCCTGTCTAAGAGCAGCGTTTTTAAAATCAAGCACTGGTAGGTAGTTATACATAAATGCTTTTATTATCCACTTTGAGAAAATAGCTGTTTCTGTATTTAAAGATTCCTCTTAAGCTGGTATCACTTCTTGACTGATGGGCTTTCTTGTTCCAAAATATGGATCTGATCATTAGCAGTTTGCATTGTCATCTTTGCCTTGGATTGAGAACCAAGTGTACCAAGTCCTCACATTGGCTCTGACTTCAGGCACTTTGTGATTTGGGGGAAGTTATTTAGTCTTGTAAAATGACAGTAGTCTAACAAGAACATCTGCTAGGTTCTTTCCAACTCTAAGCTTCAATTTAAGAGTATAACATGTTTGGCCGGGCGCAGTGGCTCACGCCTGTAATTCCAACACTTTGGGAGGCCGAGGCAGGCGGATCACGAGGTCAGGAGATCGAGACCATCCTGGCTAACATGGTGAAACCCCATCTCTACCAAAAACACAAAAAATTAGCCGGGGGTTGTGGCAGGCACCTGTAGTCCCAGCTACTCAGCAGGAGAATGGAGTGAACCTGGGAGGCGGAGGTTGCAGTGAGTCGAGATCGCACCACTGCACTCCAGTCTGGGCAACAGATCGAGACTCCGGCTCAAAAAAAAAAAAAAAAAAAAAAAAGAGTATAACATGTTTATGGTATTCTTAAAATCAAGCACATGGACAGAGGTTACAGAAGTTGAAAAACCACTTCAGGGCTGGGCGCAGTGGTTCATGCCTGTAATCCCAGCACTTTGAGAGGCCAAGGTGGGCAGATCATGAGGTCAGGAGTTCGAGACCTGCCAGATTAACATGATGAAACTCCGTCTCTACTAAAAATACAAAAAAAATTAGCCGGGTGTAGTGGCACACGCCTGTAATCCCAGCTACTCAGGAGAACCTCTTGAACTCGTGTGAGATCATGCCACTGTATTCCAGCCTGGGCAACAGAGCAAGACTTTGTCAAAACAAAACAAAACAAAAACAAAAAACCCCACTTCATTCAACAAAGAACTCTAAAATCAATTGTAGGATATTCAATATAAAAAAAGTCATCTTGACTTTCATGACCTTAAATGTCATCTTTCAATATGAAAAACATTATGTAAATTTTGTTAATTTCCTTAATTTAACATTACCTGCATATTAAAAATATGCATAGCACTCTGCACAGAATGATAATAAATGTAAGGCAGAGATTCTTTTCTAGCAGATTTCAGAGAAATTTATGAATCCCAATAATTAAAGTAATCTAATGTACTACAATAATGTAAAAAGAAGTATGCAATCACAGTATGTTTTAAAAAGTTCTGGGAATATCATGCTATGCTTTTAGCCCCAGTCATTCCAGAAAAATAGGTGTGTATCTCATTCACAGTGACATACAGAAAAGGAGAGGGCTGGGTTCAGTGGCTCATGCCTATAATCTCAGAGTCTTGGGATGCCAACGAGGGAGGATCGTGTAAGCCCAGGACAGGAACCTGAGAGTACAGAGAACTATGATTGCACCATTGCACTCTAGCCTGGGCAACAAAGCAAATCTCTGTCTCAAAAGCACAAAAAAAAAAAAAAAGGAGGGAGGAATAATGTAGAACTTTGGGAGGCCGAGACGGGCGGATCACGAGGTCAGGAGATCGAGACCATCCTGGCTAACACGGTGAAACCCCGTCTCTACTAAAAATACAAAAAACTAGCCGGGCGAGGTGGCGGCGCCTGTAGTCCCAGCTACTCGGGAGGCTGAGGCAGGAGAATGGCGTAAACCCGGGAGGCGGAGCTTGCAGTGAGCTGAGATCCGGCCACTGCACTCCAGCCTGGGTGACAGAGCTGAGACTCCGTCTCAAAAAAAAAAAAAAAAAAAAAAAAAAAAAAAAAAAAAAAAAAAAGAAAAGACTAAGGTCACCTGCAAGGTAACAAACTATAGTCAAATCTTCTAACTCTTTGATAATAGAGATGATTTTCACCTTTGGAAAATATTTTTCAGTTATAGGTTTGATGTTTAAGTTACCCTTGGCATTTGCACATAATTTCATCAGATTACTGATGAGAGCACATTTCACATGCAGATATCACCAAGGTTAAATAGCAGCCGTGATGGTTTGAAATAGGCAGTCAAAATATAGAAGTTATTTTAAATTCTAAATTCTAAAACTCTATCCTCAATGAGGCCATAAAGACAACTTGCATTGTGTTAGATAAGTCATGTCTATGCTACATTTGTAAAAGAATAGTGACTATAGAGGATTCACAGGTCATATCAGGTTTCTTAATGTTTCCCAAGTTGCCTTCCTTCACCCTATGTAATCATGTGCTCTATTACCTTATTTTTTTAAAGTTTATCTCAAGTTTATTTCTTTTTAATACCCAAACATGACAGTTATTCCTATTTGTGTGTGTTGTGTGTCCTTCCTTTCTCAGTCAATTGAAATTCCACTCAAAGAAACTCACAATTTATTTGATGATACTGATGAAAAATGGATTAGTTTCCTCGTGCCTGACTTAAGATATTGAAAAACAGCTGTGTTACTTCCAAAGGATAGAAACTTGCCAAAGTGATGAGAGGACTTAAATAAAATTCTGGGGAGAAAGAAGTAACAATCCCCAAACAAATGTAAAACTATAGCACAGAGAGGACAACGGGAAGAAAACAGGTGAGGCTAAACTCCCACCCACCAAGTGAGGAAGAGGAATGGGAATAACATTGGTAGCATCAGAGCATAACTGACAATCAAAGTATATCAGATTTTTACTGCAAGTGGTAAATCATGTCCCTCATAATAAAGACCATATATGACAAGCCTACAGCTAACATCATACTCAATAGTAAAACGCTGAAAACTTTCATCTAACATCAGGAACAAGAAGACGGTGCCCACTCTTACCACTTTTATTGCTATTTAACATAGTACTGGCAGTCCTAGCCAGAACTATTGGGCAAGAGAAAGAAACAAAAAGCATCCTAATCAGAAAGGAAAAAGTTCAGTTGTTTCTGTTTGCAGATGATATGATTTTAGAAAATCCTAAAGGCTCTGTGAAAAACTGTTATAATAAATGAATTCAATAAAGTTTCATGATACAAAAATCAGTTGCATTTCTAAGGAGTACCAATGGACTATGTGAAAAAAAAGGAATTAAGAAAGCAATCTCATAGTATCAAAAGGAATAAATAGTATCAAAAAGAATAAAATACTTACGAATAAATTTAACCACAGAGGATTCAAGATCTATACACTAAAAATTATAAGACACTAATGAAAGAAATTAAAGAAGGCACAAACAAATGGAAAGAGATAACCTGTGTTCATGGATTGGAAGCATTAATTTTTTTAAATGTCCATACTAAAACTGATCTATGGATTAAGTGCAACCCCTCCCAAAATTTAAACAGCATTTTCACAGAAATAGGAAAAACAACACTAAAATTCACTGGGAACAACGAAAGACCCTAAATATTTTGAGATGTTTGTTTTGAGAAACAAAAACAAAGATAAAAATATCATGTTTCTGATTTCAAATTATATTATAAAGCTACAGTAATCAAAACAGTATAGTACTGGCATAAAAACAGACACATAGACCAATGGAACAGAATGAGTCTAGAAATAAGCCCTCATATATGTAGTAAGCTAATCTTTGACAAGATTTTAATGAATACATAATGGGGAAAGGATGGTCTCTTCAATAAATGGTTCTAGAAAAACTGAATATCCACATGCCAAAAAATAAAATTGGATCCTTATCTTACACCATACACAGAAATGAACTTAAAATTGATTAAAAACTGAAATGTAATAAAAGACCTAAACTATAAAGCTCCTAGAAGAAAAAATAGGAAAAAATATTTTTGACATTGGTCTGGGCATTATTTTTTGGATATGACACAAAAAGCACAGGCAACAAAACCAAAAATAAGTAAATGGGATTCGGTCAAATGAAAAACACTTCTGCACAGTAAAGGTAACAATCACAAAATGAAAAGGCAACCTACAGAATGGGAGAAAATATTAGCAAACCATACATTTGAGACAAGAATTAATATCTAAAATATATAAGGAGCTCATGCAACTCAATAGGTAAAAAAAATAACCTGATATTAAAAATGGGTTAAGGACACAAACATACATTTTTCCAAAGATGACATACAAATGGATAGTAAGTATATGAAGAGATGCTCAACATCACTAATCATCAGTGATACACAAATTAAAACCACAATGAGATGTCACTTCACATCTGTTAGGATGGCTATTTTCAAAAAGCTGAGAGATAAGTTGTAGTGAGGGTGTAGATAAAAGGGACCCTGTACTCTGTTGGTAGAAAAGCAAACAGGTGCAGTCATTATGCAAAACACTATGAAAGTTCCTCAAAAACCTAAACACTAGAATGACAACATGATCCTGCAATCCCGTTTCTGGGTATATATCTAAAGAAATAAATATATCTGAAAGAGATATCTAAACCCCATGTTCATTGTAGCATTATTTCTTTTTTTTTTTTTTTTTGAGACGGAGTCTCGCTCTGTAGCCCAGGCTGGAGTGCAGTGGCCGGATCTCAGCTCACTGTAAGCTCCGCCTCCCGGGTTCACGCCATTCTCCTGCCTCAGCCTCCTGAGTAGCTGGGACTACAGGCACCCGCCACCTCGCCTGGCTAGTTTTTTTTCTTTTTTGTATTTTTTAGTAGAGACGGGGTTTCGCTGTGTTAGCCAGGGTGGTCTCGATCTCCTGACCTCGTGATCCGCCTGTCTCGGCCTCCCAAAGTGCTGGGATTACAGGGTTGAGCCACCGCGCCCGGCCTGTAGCATTATTTCTAATAGTCAAGATGGGGAAACAACTTAAGTGTCTTGTAGAAGACACTATATATATGTACAACGGAATATTATTTAGCCATAACAAAGAAGGCAATTTTGCCATTTTGACAACATGAATGAATCTGGAAGACATGATGCTAACTGAAATAACCCAGACACAGAAAGACAAATACTGCATGGTATCATTTATATGTGAAATCTAAAAAAGCCAAACCATAAAAACAGAGTAGAGGGTTGTTGTCAGAGGCTAAGAAGTAACAGAAATGGGGCGATGTTGGTCAAAAGGTACAAACTTTCAGTAATGAGATGAATAAGTTCTGGGCACCTACTGAATAGCATAGTGGCTATAGTTAAGAATCATGCATTATATATTTGAAATTTATTTATATTCAAGATATAATTAAGAGAGTATATCTTAAGTGTTGTCACCACACACACCCAAAATGTTACTATGTGAGGTGATGGATGTATTAGCTTGATTGTTGTGATCATTTCACAATATATATCAAATCATCATATCCTGCATCTTAAATATGTATAATTTGTATTTGTCAATTATACCTCAATAAAGCTGGTAAGAAAATAAACAGGTCTGAGATGGAAAACTATTATTATCAATACATACTTCACCTGACATTATCTGCCAGGAGTTGGGTATTAGTCACCTCCAGGAAGCATCTAGCCTGGGGAAGAAGGGGTGGGGACACCAATTTCTGGAGTAATATTTTTTCCTTAAACAATTTTATTTACATTTATTTTAATCACAAAACTAATTCCTTTATTTTTATTTTTATAGATTTAAGGGATATAAGTGTAGTTTCATTGTATAGATATATTGCACAGCAGTGTATGTAATAACTGAATTAAATGAACAGCTAAATGTTTCTTGGTTTCATTTGGGAATCTCTGATGCCCAAATCTGTAGGGTTTTGTTTCAAAGTTTTGCTCCAAGAATGAGAAAAAGGAATAGTGCAGATAGGCCCAATGTTTGCAGGGAAGAGTATTCTGTTAGCATATGAAAGATTAAATAGTAACTAAATTCTTTGCTTTCTTTTCAGAGTTCAATCTTTAAAGCTGGCAATAGTATAATGAATGAAGTTAAGACCTTTTTGTTAAGTCTAGAAATCACCTATTTATGGATAAAGAAAACACAAGCACATGTTTCAGAGACAATGAAGTTGTTAGGTAATCTTTAATCTTTGAGAAATCCTGGAAGATGAGACATAAAGTAGTAAAATTAAACAGAGAGACATGCCTTAACAGTTAAAGCAGGGGGGAAAAGATTTTAGAAACTCTGGGTTATTAAATTATATTTAATTAGTCTAACACATTTCTGTAATGGGATAGTTTCAAAATTTGAATTTATCAAGATTGAATTTACATATGGTAATATTTACTCTTTTCAGGTTTACAGTTGTTTGAAATTTAACCTGGTTAAATAGTTTACAGTTTACAGTTGGTTGAAATGGTGGTGTAACTACCACCATTACTCAAATCTCCCAAGCCCCAGCCCCTGGCAATCACTGCTCTAGTTTTTGTTCCTATAATTTTCATGTTTCCCCAGTTTCATATAAACCCAATCATGAAGTCTATAGACTTTCATGACTGGCTTCTTTCATTTATTATAATAATTTTCCGATTCATTTATGTGGTATTTATCAATATATTGTTTCTTTTTATTGCTGGCAAGTATTCCATTGAATGGATTTATGACAATTTGTTCACAATAGGTTATTAAAAAGCTGAAGTGTTAGTATTTAAAAAGTAGAAGTAGGCCGGGCGCGGTGGCTCATGCCGGTAATCCCAGCACTTTGGGAGGCCGAGACGGCGGATCACGAAGTCAGGAAATCGAGACTATCCCGGCTAACACGGTGAAACCCCGTCTCTATTAAAAATACAAAAAAATTAGCCGGGTGTGGTGGTGGGTGCCTGTAGTCCCAGCTACTCGGGAGGCTGAGGCAGAAGAATGGCGTGAACCCGGGAGGCAGAGCTTGCAGTGAGCCGAGATTGCACCACAGCACTCCAGCCTGGGCGATAGAGCAAGACTCCGTATCAAAAAAAAAAAAAAAGAAGTAATCACTGAAATGCTGCATGGATTTAGTAAGATATGTAATAAAGTAACTGCATTTCCTTTTACAAATGAGTTATTAGAGCAGTAGCAATATAATTGAATGCAGGATTTCAGCAATGCATCTAACAAAGTCTCCCCAAATACTGTATAAAAAGTTGGAGGGGAGGAGGAAGGTAAGCTAGATGACAGCAAAGTAAGGCAAATTCACAGCTGGTTGTACAATGACACCCAAAGTGTGGATGTAAGGGCGGTTGTCAACCTTGAAAGATGTCTCTTGTGGAGTGCTGCAAGGCTGTCATTAATCCCACTCTGCTGGACACGTTAATTAACAATGTGATTGAAGCCATCATAGATTTTTAGCTTAATAGCTGGTATGAAAATAGAGAGGAAAATTCCTGCATTGTGTAACAGAACCAAAGTTCTGAAAAACCTTAATGTGATAGACAGCTTAATTGGTGGGCCAAAATCAATGATAGGAAATTCAGGGGAGATTAAGGAAAACATGTCCATTTGGGTAAAAAGCAATTAGTGTTGCAATATACTAAGAAGGAGATCTGACTCAAGGGCTCTTCATAGGAAAGAGCTTTACGAAATCAGTAAGTCTAAATTAAAAAGGCAAAGGTCAAAATTTGAGGTTTGGAGCATAGTTAGGCGGACTTAGAGACTACGTCTACCTTGGACTATATTCTCATTCACTTTCTCTTTCTTTCTGTCTCTCTCTCTGTGTCTCTAACTAGATTACAGCTCAGTGATTTCATTTTCCTATTACTAATTTCACACTGAGGAGCAGAAAGGCTCTGACAACTTGACTGTGAACAATACCATCACCTGCTGAGAAAATTCAGACTAGGGTAGTTTATGGCACCTGATGTTAGGGAAAATGTAACTTATATTTAACAGTCATCTCCCTAATTTTATTCATGGTTTGAAAAGCTCCTATTTTGCTAGACCTCCCAATTAACATTCTCTAAAGTACCTTTCTTGCAACATAAAGCATCTCCTCAAATTGGCTCAGTTCAGGAAGGAGGTAACTGTTTACTGGATTCAGGGGTGAAGCTCCACTTTTCCGTTTTCCTCTTAAGTGTCAGGTTTCTTCCCCAAGTGTTTACATTTCAATGATTGGAAGAACACCACTGGGTAGAGTCGCCATTTCTAGGAAGCTTTTGCACTCGTGTGTGTAGTGTGTTTGTGTGTGTGTGTATGCATATATGTGTGAAAAAGAGAGAAAGAGTGTGTGTGTACCTGTAGACTTGTATTGGTTTTGCCTTCTTATAAAATGGCATCTTCTTCTTGACCTGTGGCCTTGACCTGAATGTTTTACTGATACAGTCTGTAACTTTTTACATGGAAATGTATTGCAACCATTCAAACTGTATTCTCTAACGGTGGGTGTCAAAACTATAGAAATTGAGGCTCAGAAATGAAAGAGAAGAGGGAGAACAGAGGGTGGAAAAAAGAGACTGCTGTTCAAAAGAAAATATATTTTAATCCTTTCTTCTTTTTCCCTGTGTGGTTTTGCTAATAAGATGGTAGCAACAACCCATTTTTAACTTGGACAGTGTTTATACTTAGAAATCGCTTGACTTTAATGACAAGAACCTATCAGAAAATTCCATATAATAGGAATTTCACAAACTTCTATTCGCGCCTTATAATCCCTGGTTAACTGCATTTCTTGCTCATGGTCAAGGCCTTACCTACATTTATGTTTAAAATCTCCAAAGCTTCAGTTCTTACTTAGAATGTAAGCTAGTATAGGATTCTGAATGCTAGCGGAATGAGAGCCATTTTACTTTCTCTAATCTAAGTAAGTATAGTTTACATTTCACTAGCTTAATTGTATGCTAGATAAATTCTACAAAGTTGTGTCCATATTTTTCTAATTGTCCTTCAAAAATGCTTTATCTTTACTTTAATTGATTTGTCTAAACTAATTTAAATTAGACCACTAAAGCAATTTTCTAAAACAGAGCCTGAAGCAACCTTCTATGGAATCCTCTCCTGAATTCTTCTTATCTTGGCAAGAGTTGTGCCTGGTATCCAGCACCTTTCTACCTACTAATCAAACACTGATCCAATATGTGTTATAAAGGAAATGAAAGTCTCTTTAGTATTTGTCACTGAAGATTAGATCACTCAGTTGTGTCTGCCAGCCATGGATAAATTTTTCTAGCTTTCTTTTGGGGTACAAAAAGCTGGAGGTAATAGACAGTATCGTGCTACAAACTAGAAAACTGAAAATCAATAGAAAATAGCCTGCCATCATCATTTAAGTAATTTGACTAAAAGCTAATTTCATTTTGTAAAGTTTCAACTTTTTACCTGAAAAAGCAAGCAAGCCTTTTTATCCACTTTTTTTTTTTTTCTTTTTTGGTGTGTGTGAAGGTTGAAATGGTGTTTGGGTTATTATTCCTACTATTTTGTTATATTGCGTCATTCCAATGGGTGTTTACTATCACTAATCTTTTGATTTCTAGAATAGCATACCGACGTCACTCAGTTCTGCTTTTTGCCTTCTGGGAAGCATGCAAACAGTAAGATTTAAATGCAAGACAAATCTCCTTTTCCTTTCCTCTGAGATTATTCAGTTACTACAGGCTTAGGTCCAAGTGCAGTCTATAATCTCACTACAGTGTTAGGTGGCCACCAGATAAGTGCCTTCTACTCATGAGAACAGCCCAGTAGAGAGGGAGTCTGGGGAACAGACCTTCAACAACAACAGCAAAGAATTATAGGTCTTCTCCGCCCCACCTTACTTCCTCTCACAACTCTGAGTATTAGACACTTTATTTCTAAAGCAGCACAACTTCTAAATGTAGGCCATGAAAAGAGACCCTTACATGCTTGAGGATAAGCATGTAACTGAGGCTTATCCTCCAGAACTCAATGGCATCTATTCTTTGTAGCCTAAATGATTCAGAAAACAGATGAAAGGTGAAACCAGTTGATGGTGCTTATTTTCTACATAGATTATCTTATCTCATGGTCCCAAGTACTTTTACAATGGAATTTAATTAAGATACACAGTTAAAGTATCTAGTTCTCTGGTGGTGAAGAATCATTGACATCTACTCATTAAGGAAAGCCTTGACAACACTCCCAAATGTTCTGTGGTTTCTCAGTTGGTGGTTCTCAACCATAGATGCATATAAGAAATCACTCACAAATCTTATTTCAAAAATAGTAATATATGGACTCCACCCCCAAGACCTTGATTTAATTGGTTTGGGATGAATCCAAAGCATCAGTATTTTTTAAACAACCCTCATTCCATTTAAATGCAGAGAAAAAATTCAGTATGTCTCCTTAGGACCAAGAAATAATGCCTAACTATTATGTCTGCATTCCTCCTTGGGAAAAAGAGGATGATAAACTTCTGCAGCATTTCCCACAAGACCTTCTGCAGAATCTTAGTGTTACGTAATGTTAATATGTACTCTGAGATTTAAAAACAGTTTTCATGATCAAGTTTTAGAAACTGTGGCTAAGTGTTCCCTCCTTTCAAAAAGGGTTCTGGGAGTCTTTGGTATGCCAATATGCATTGTCATACTTCAAGATAGGTACAATAATTAGGGTTTCTTGAACCAAAAAACCTTTGACCATGAAACACTTTCAGAGAGCATCTCATAGGACTGACTAGTGCACTATGAAACTCAATTTGGGGAAGTATGTTTATGACTACCCTGAATCTCTGTCAGATTGGGAGATGTGTGTTCATCCACTGCCCTAAAGTCACATTCCTTCTGTTCTTCTCAATTACTTTGAGGTCCCAAAGGGGAATGAATGGGTCCTTGTGTCTCCGTTTTACCTCAGTACAACTCAATAGCAAAGCAGGCTAACATTAGAAGAGACTACAATCAATTACATCCAAGTCAACTTCTTGAAAGTGATAACATTTGATGTTTGTACTATAATTTTTACATATGAGAATGGAGATTATAGGGATACGTTAACCATCTTGTTACATTTCTCCCTATCAGACATATTTTCTATTTGGAATAGAGAAATGAAAATGCTAAGCTTTTTAAAATGGTTTTTATTGAACTGTTGATGTTTTAAGATGAATAAGTTGACAAAACATAAAAGGAAGATATGAGATGATATAGAAACTCAGCATAAGTAATGATTTTAAATGAATCTGTAAATTAAGAATGGAGTAAAATATTATTGATCTAGAAAGAACCTTAGAAATCACCCAGCTTAACTGCATTGACTCATGAACATGCAGAAGTCACACGGGTGAAATTCCTATTTTAAATTCACACATCTAGTTGGTAACCAAGTGGAGACTGAGTTAGGTCTCCTGACAATTAATCCTGAGTGCTTCCCACCATGCCATATTGTCTTTTGTCAATTTCTCTTCAGTCCATAGCTCAACAAAGATAGACAATATTTAAATAAAAATTAACCAAAACTCTTCCACAATGTATGCGTTCCCCAAAGTCAATTATTCACACATGCAGTTATTACAGGGTCATGTTTGCAACTTTTAATTAGAAACAGTTACCTCTGGCTTCTATTGTTTTAACCACTAGTCTCCTATGTGCTAAATCTAAAAATCCATAAAAATGTCATCAAAAGCCCTATAATTGATGCTTTAATGTATGTTCCTCCTGACAAAGATTCATTGCTTGAGTAAACTTTAGGCAGGTTTCTGAACCTTCTCCTAGTCCCATCTTTGCATTTCCTTGTAAAAATCCAGTTTTAGCAAGGAAGATCTCCCACAACTCATATCTGCTGACCCTTGCTTTTGAGATCACAGATTTAATTGAAATTTCATTGTCTCTTTTCTCACACTAAAGAATGCTTAGTGAAGAAACTCGCCCACTGTTGATGACCTTCCCAGACACTTTTCCATCTCAAGAAAATTTTAACAAAATAAAAACAAAAAACAAAACCTATGCACACTTTAGGCTTTTTGGAGAAAACCAAACATGCTCACATTTGACTAGAGACAAACATCTGCTCTTCAGCATATTGCCAAGAACAGAGCAATCAGAAAATACCAGTTGAGTTGACAGTAAGGCGTGTCATATGTGGAACCCTGAAGGAAATAGGAATGAATAACCCTTGAAGAGAAAACTAGGGAAGACATGAGAACTGCGTTTAGAAAGTGGGAGGGAACCAGGATGAAAGTAACTCTGTAAAGCCCGCAAGAAGTGGGACATTGGGAAATGGAAGGAAGGCATTTCTAACAGAGTTGTCAGAGATAGAGAGCAGTCTATTATTGAGAGTTTCCAAGCTTGAGATGGATGATAACTTGACAGAGATGTTGGAGAGAAGGTCTAAATGTTGAAGAAGAGTAGGAAATGTTAGAGGCCTTCCAACACTGAGAATCATTGAAGAAAATTTAATCACCAGCAAGCACACAGATGTCTGGAACTGCCTATACATTCCTTATTTCCCAAGGCAGTAGTAAGAGGGTATATTTCTAAGAAAGTAGGCTGTCAGGATAATTTATGAGTTAAATAGGAGAATTAAGCACGTTGATCATTTTACTTCCCTAGTCCATCATCCAATTAAAACATCATGGCCCTGAGAATGAACCAGTGGAGAATATACACAGGACCCAATTGAGATATTATTGTAATCTACATTTATTTACATATATTTATTGCATGCATACTATTCGCTAGGTACTGTGGATAAAAAGAAGAAATTTCCTTATTTCCCCAGGTAAATTACCAGTATGCTTAATCTCCTATTGTAGCATCACTCTTGTATATTATAAGCCTATATATATCTATATAGAATATTTATATCTATATTCTATAGATATAGAATAATTATATATTCTCTCTTTCTCTCTCTCTCTCTCTATACATAAAATTATTCTCCATTTTAGAAGTTCTAAAGAATGGGATAATCCTCTAGTCATCTTTTCACTACCTGCCATTAACATAGTAGAAACCATAAATAATAATTCTACTAGAAATAACAGAAACAACAAAATTTCAGCCTCCCAAGATACATGCTGAGAAAAAAAAGTTTCCTCATTTTTTGGACAGGGTGTCTTCCCTGAACTGAGCCTCCAAGATAGTCTAACTCCTTTTTTTTTTTTTTTTTTTTTGAGATGGAGTCTCGCTCTGTCACCCAGGCTGGAGTGCAGTGGCATAATCTCAGCTCACTGCAAGCTCCACCTCCCAGGTTCACACTATTCTCCTGCCTCAGCCTCCCAAGTAGCTGGGACTACAGGCGCCCGCCACCACGCCTGGCTAATTTTTTGCATTTGTATACAGACGGGATTTCACTGTGGTCTCTATCTCCTGACCTCGTGATCCACCCATCTCAGCCTCCCAAAGTGCTGGGATTACAGGCGTAAGCCACCACGCCCGGCAAGATAGTCTAATATCTTATTACATTGTCAAATGTGCTTTTGCTTAACTTCAGATTCAAGGAGATTATGAGAACATAAGAGACAAAGAGGGGAAAATTTTAAGATTTCCTGAAATCTCAAAGAGGGAAACTCCTAATATTTCAAAAAAGTAGGACTCTGGGTTTCCATCTGAGCTGAGGCTACTCTGACCATGAAACCCCATGCCACCTTTGTCTAATTGCCACCACTCTTCCCAGGAACTGTAAGTCTATGGGGTCTTCTGCAGATGTCAATCAAATCTTTTCCCCCTTCTCGTTTGTGTTGTGGTGTCTGCTGTGTTCTCTACAACAATACACACTGTTGATGGTACTCAGTAAATTATAAATAATGAATAAGCCTGCCTTCTGTCATTTTGATGGAAACAAGAAGCTTTCCAGGCTGTGAATTCTGAGAAGGGTCACTGCTATGCATACGGCTTCCCAGAACACACTGATATGTCAACTGCCATGGAAAACTAGAAGTAGTTATCTGTGCTTTGTCTGGACATATTAAATCTGCTGAAAGTATGCCACAGTTCTCAAGGCACCAAATTGGCCAACCTATAAGGTATATTTTTAAGTGGTCTGCATTGGGAAGGAGGTTTAACTAAATAAAATAGTAACACAAGTTGATGTTATTAATTAGAGTATTCTCTATGCCTATCCAATTACACTCCCTCTTCACTTCTTTCCCAGCTAGCATTCAGTAAAATACGGTGGAAAATCGTACTCTGACAATTGTCTGCTTTCAAAGTCAGATGTGATATGTCTCCTTTGTAATTCATCTTTCTCTTGAGCTTATGGTTCTATCGAAATTACAGTTGTCACTGTCAGCAGAAAATTTTAAAAGGGACACACTCAGCCCAGTAGCGTTGCTCATACGCCTGTAATCCAGCACTTTAGGAGGCTGAGGTGGGCAGATTGCTTGAGCCTACAAAGTCGAAACCAACCTGGGCAACATGGTGAAACTATCTCTATAAAAAATACAAAAAAATAGCCAAGCATGGTCGCACATGCCTGTAGTCTCAAGAATCAGAATCTGAGCCCAGGAAGTCTAGGGTACAGTGAGACATGATTGAGCCACTGTACTCCAACCTGGGTAACAGAGTGAGATCCTGTCTCACAAAAAAATAAAATAAAACAAAAATAAAAAAGACACGCTGTATGCTAACACATGTTTTCCCAGATTATTAGTAGAATCATCAATGTCGAATCTTTTTATTTTTAATTTTAAAATTTTTGATAGAGATGGAGTCTCTTCATGTTGCACAACCTGGTCTTGAAGTCTTGGCCTCAAGTGATCCTTCCACCTCAGGCTCCCAATAGAATGTTTTAAATATGTTAGTATACAATACAAAACTTGATAGAATTCTCAGTGACACTTTAAAAGTGAACTGGAGTTTTTCTTCTCCCAAAGGGGGAAAAAGAGCTTATAGTTACAGAATATCCTAGAACTGTGGTTCTTAAACCTGCCTAACAATCAGAATCAACTTCAGAGTTTTAAAAATAACATAGATACCTGAGTCCAGCCCTAGAACTACTGAATCAAATCTTTAAATATTAAATAAGTCCTCCAATCCTTGAGGTTTTTTTTAGTTTCAAGAGCAATTCTGATATAAAGCCAAGTTTAACAAATACACTTGTAAAGTGCAGAGTCTATTTCAAGGCTAAGCAACAAGCTGACTTTTGCTATCCTATTGTTAACATATTCTGTTGATGCCTTTTAAAATAAATGTGCAGTAAAGAAATTACACACATTTAAATTCAGTCTACATCAGGAACCTCCACTTTGGGTTTCAATTGGAAATGCCAATCATGTATCTTTTGTTTAAAATGATAAAATTTAAGACATGCAAAAGAATGAAGTTGGACCCTTACCTTACAACATAAACAAAAATTAACTCAAAATGAATCAAAGACCGAAACAAGACATACAACTGTAAAACTGTTAGAAGAAAAAATACAGGAAAGCTTTACTGCATTGTATTCGACAAAGATTTCCTGGATTTGACACAAAGAGCACAGGCAACAAAGGTAAAAATAAACGAATTAAACTACATCAAAATTTAAAACTATGTACCAGAGACACAATCAACAGATTAACAAAGAAATGTACAGAACGAAAAAAGTATTTGCAAATTATACATCTAAGAAGAGGTTACTATCTAGAATATATAAAAACCTCTAGCTTAATAAAAAAAAAAAAAAAACCTGGTCAAAAAGTAGGCAAAGGACTTAAACATTTCTTCAAAGATGATATAGAAATGGCTAACAAGCATATGAAAAGATGCTCAACATCACTAATCATTAGAGAAATGCAAATCAACAATGAAATATCACCTCACACCCATGAGGATGGCTACTATTTGGTGAAGAGATGGAGAAATAGAAACCTTGTACATTATCTGTGAAAATGTAAAGTGATGTAGCAGCTATGGAAAATGGTAGAATAGGTCCTCAAAAAATGACAAATAAAATTTCCATATCATCCAGCAATTTCCCTTCTGGGTGTGTATCCAAAAGAACTGAAAGCAGGACTTTGAAGAGGCATTTTCACACCCATGTTCTTGGCAGCACTAGTCATGATAGTCAAGAAGTGGAAGCAACCTAATTGCCATCAATGAATGAATGGATAAACAAATGTGGCATATATAGGCACATACACACTTACACACACACACACAAACAGAAATGTTGTGCATCCTTAAAAGGAAGAAAATTTTGGCACATGCTACGACATGAATGAACCTGGAAGACCTTATGCTAAGTGAAATAAGTCAGTTGCAAAAAGGCAAATACTATATGATTCCTCTTATATGAGATGTCTAGGGTAGTTAAATCCACAGAAACACAAAATAGAATGGTAGTTGACAGAGGCTGGGGAGAGGAGAAGATGGGAAGTTGTTTAATGGGTACAGAGGCAGTTTTACAAAATAAAAAAGTTCTGGAGATGGGTAATACAACAATGAAAATATGTTTGACACTACTGAATTGGTTAGAAATGGTTAAGATGATAAATTTTCTGTTATGTATTTTTAATCACAGTTTAAGAAAAAGACATAGTAGGAAATTTGCCATAAAGAAATCTTTGGTTATGTGATTTGTATCATCCTACTACTTTTGTTATGAAATCAGAAGATTTTATCTAAATAAATAATTTTGACTATAATTAAAGAAAAATAAAAATTCTGGCAAACATTTAAAAAGCATAATAAATAGGAAATCATAATTTTCAAATATTCAAAATATTCAATATATAAATAATACCAACATGTTATAGATGATACTATCGTAAGTAAATATGTAGTGTTAGAAAGTTTTAAGATACGGTTATGCTTGAAATTGTGATTAAGAAACTGAAGCAACATACAATCTTGAGAGTTTTATACCCCCAATAAAACCTCACTTTCTTTTCACTAGGGGTGAGGGTAGCCGTTTACCATATAGTTAGCTGCACTCTGAGTAACACCAGCTTGTTCCCATATTCTGTACAGGGAGGTAAATAAGAGCTTATAAAACCCACAAAGAAAATGTGCAGCTCACATTTTCGAGTCGGTTTTCTCTAAAGAGTTCTGTGGCACTAAGTTGGCAACTGACTAATGTATTGACAAATCAGCAAGTTGTGCCTATGCTAAGAAGACAAATGTTTTGCCTATTTATTTCACACTCTAGCTGATGTTCGACCAGTGCTCTATTTTGTTTTGAGCATAAAAAGAATGGCTTACTATCTGATGAAGGCCTCAGCATCTGTAATTGGAAATAATCTAGCATACATGTCAGAGTCTCATTTCTCTGTACTTTAATAGTATGCTCCTTCTCGAAGTAAAATTGTAATTTAACACACTTCTTTAAATCCAGAATCAAACCTCAATGAAAATTAAGTTCTGAGTTGATCTTTTGTAAAAATTATAAATCCCTTTATTGTGCACACAAACAAAAATATGAGAGATATTTGTATAGATATAATGCTAGAAACAAATTTAAACTTGGATCGGTGGTGAAGATAAATGAAACATCATTTACTGAACGCCTACTTCATATTCTTTATCTCATTTTAGCTCACCTATGGCCATATAATAGAGGGGTTCTTATCCTATTTAAAGCTGAAGAAATAAAGGTATGGAATGAGTGGGTGAGTTACCCTAAACAACCCAGCTCACATACATAAAGGTTCACAGACACAAGGATTTGAAAAGGTTTTGACTCCAAAACCTTTTGCTCATATCATCTGGGCATTTTATTTTCCCACAATTTTATTACACTTCCTATCACTAGCTCAACTGAGTGATAGGAGAGAAGTCCTGTGAAATATATCCTACATTTTGTGCATTTTTGGAAGATAAATCCTAAGTTGAGTCTTCAGAGATGTGTGTCTATTACATCTTGAGGAAACTTGTGACATATTGTAAAATAGAATATTCTATTTAACTGTCTCTGATGTTGCAGCCTAAATTTCAACTTATTTAAACACTTGTTATTTTATGTAATGAAGCGCCCTCCTCAACAGCTTTACAATTTTTGACAGGTATTGAAATAACGTTAATATTTAATGTGTATTAGTCTTTCCTTAACCATTGTTTAACTAAATGATAATAACTAAGAAAGGATACAATATGCCTATCATGTAGGCATTAAAATTCTAGAGTTTTAAAAATGTAAGGTACCTGAGTAATTACCATGTTCTTTCTCACATTCCATCTGGGGCATAAACCAACCAGATGAAAAATATTTTCTTCATTCCCAAAACACATCAGAAAATGAAATTTAAAATATGCTTCCAATAATACACTTCATGCTCTTGTGTGGTCTAACTTAAGAACCATTTGCAGTTTCTAATTGCATAGAAATTTTTATCACAGTTCTGGAAAACCAGTTAGTGATATCCTGTTAACTTCTGTCATGGCATCTTTCCATCAAACAATTTGTGTCACCAAGATAAAGAACGACTGAAAAGATTTCAGAGCCCTCATCCAAAAATGCTAAGTATTATTTGAAATAATACTGTTCACTTTTATAAAGTAATGATTTCCTAACAATGCATAAAGATATAAAATTTTCCAATTTAAAATGCTTCATGCATTGTTATTCTCTCAATTTGATTTTATAAGCTTGGAATTTCAAAAAGTTCAGTCAATCACTGCTATGGTCTGAATATGTGTGTCCCCTTTACCCCACTCCAAATTCATATATTGAAACCTAATCCCCAATGCAATAGTGTTAAATAGAGTCTTTAGGAGGTGATTAGCTTATGAGGGCAGAACCCTCATGAATAGGATTAGTGCCCTTATAAAAGAGCCCAAGGGATCTTATTTGGCCCTTTCATCATGTGGGAGAAAATTGAGACTGTGCCATCTCTGAAGCAAAGAGCAAGCCTTTATCTAACTAACTCTGCTGGCACCTTAATCTCCGACTTCCCAGCCCTCAGAACAGTAAAAAATATATTTCTATTGTTTATAAATTACCCAGTCTAAGGTATTTTGCTATAATCCATCTGAAAGGACTAGGACAGTCACCGTATAAATATATAAGTGATATCTCTAGATAGAACTGTGATAGGAATACAAGAGTCTGGGTTAGTAAAGAATTTGAGCAATCTGGAAAACCAGTCTTACCTGAAATGTGTTAAATGTCTCTGGATGTCAAGGTCTAGAATTGGAGTGGGTCTGGAGGATCCCAGCGGTGATCTATCTTGGCTCAAGAGGTCTTGGAATTCTTTACAGATTTGTCTAAAATAAAAGAATCAAATTTAAAATTGAACTTTTGAAATTGGGCTTTAATTTCATCCCATGATATTTAACCAAAGACTTGTTCTCTCTTTTAAAAGCAGTCTAGATAACATTTCATAAAGCAACCTCAAAAGTTCCATTCATAGCATACAGTTGAGGTTCACAATGGTGACTTTGCTCTTAACAGCTGTAGGATAATCATACAACATTTCAAACAAATAACAATCCACGAGCACTGATAAGGCCAATGTTCATTTTTAAGATGACTATTCATAAATTAACCTCAGGATAAGGGAAACCCCATATGAAATGATCACGATGATCTTTTTAATTGAAATGTGATTTTTTTAGACATCATATCTGTAAACAAATTTAATTAAAGTTATAATCTTACTTCAGAGCCATGATTCAAACAGACTTCAGAAAATCCTTTTTTTCCCAAGATTGCATTAGAATTCATATTCTTATGAGCTAACTTTATATGTTAATATTTGAAGCAGATAATCACCAGTAATTTAGTTCACTAGCCTCACAGAAATGGTTGTATTATGTTCCATGTAAGCTAATTTCTTGCAAAAAGTACCCTCAAGGTAACTTTTCTGCTGCATTTTTTTGCTTTAAGTGGTTATGGTTTTAGGTCATTGGTTTCAGTTTAATTACAGTATTAGCATGTAACAATAGAGCCCTTGTGATGTGCAGTGCAAATGATATAATTCTAAAGAAGCAGAATACACTATACAAAGAGATTTTGTTTTTGTTTTGTTTTTTAACAACAAAACACTAAATTAGTCCAGTCTCTGAAAAGTAAAGGATTGCCAAGGAATTGCTTAAAAGCATCCATCATCTAAAGTGAGGTGACTCCGTAATCAAGGGATAATATGACAGTAATTAGGTTTTTTATCTGTTTTTACAATGGGCAGTCCCAAAGTATAATATTGTAGTCCCGACTTTGACCATCAATGTAACAAAAGACAGGTATAGAAGGGTCAAATTATTTCAAGTGAATATGGACTCGGCCATTATTCTGCTGCAAGCCATTTGTGTCATTAACAAATGACTACCAAAAAGTGACAAAATATCTTGATATTTTGATCAGTGGAGACTTCTTAATCAGGTATCTAAAATGTATTGAATTCCATCAAGGATCGCTTATGATATTTTAAATGAACAATGAAGGTCTGGTTTAATGCCAGTGTTCAAATATTGTGTCATTTCACAGAATTGCCTTATTCGTGTTTGCAGAACACAGGTGAAAGTATAAAAAGAGTCAGAAAAAGGAAAAAAAGTCCTTATTTGCTTCAATGAAATAAGATACTCCACATCTGCTTCCTAAAGGACCAGTTGGATCTCTGAGATACAGTATCTGAATACATGCTTTTTAACAACTGTGTGTTTCTACTTTCATTGAGAAGGTTTCTTTTGAACTCCTCACATTTTTTGTTGTGAGACTCAGTTGCTTTATGAAATATACCCATTTTCAGGTGTATTGCCCATATTTTAATCAATGAATGCAACTTAATCTAAGTGTTTGGTGCCATTTTGAGGAGTATATCATCATCTTTTGTGCTTTGTGTTATTTAATATAGATTTGTTGTCTTTGTTTATTGAAATTTCTAACTAAAATTTTAAATTTAGCCTCATGCCATCATTTACAAATTACTGTATGGTAGGTCATCATTATGATCCATTCTTACAAAGAAAGATTGGTGTTGTTTTTAGACTTTTGTTTTTAGCAGTCTTTTTTTTTTTTTTTTTTTTTTGAGACGGAGTCTAGCTCTGTCGCCCAGGCTGCAGTGCAGTGGCGGGATCTCAGCTCACTGCAAGCTCCGCCCCCCGGGTTTACGCCATTCTCCGGCCTCAGCCTCCGGAGTAGCTGGGACTACAGGCGCCCGCCACCTCGCCCAGCTCGTTTTTTTGTATTTTTTAGTAGAGACGGGGTTTCACCGTGTTAGCCAGGATGGTCTCGATCTCCTGACCTCGTGATCCGCCCGTCTCGGCCTCCCAAAGTGCTGGGATTACAGGCTTGAGCCACCGCGCCCGGCCTGTTTTTAGCAGTCTTTTAGTTTTAGTTTTTCTATCAGATTAAAATAAATTTTAAAACATTAACACAAAGATTGAAACATTGCTTTAGTTATTATGGCATAATATCAGAATTAATTGGATAATGGAATAAACTTTTAAGTTGACAAATCAACTTTGTTCCTGTATAAATAATACAGCAAGTTATAATAAAAATTGATGAAGAAATTACAAAAAGCTAAAGCGGTGGAAAAATTTAACTCATGCTAAATAATTCACACATGGAGCTCTAACAGGAGTAATATTAGAACTCTCTCCCTTTTATATTTAATTCTACAGCTTAACTCACTCACTTTCAAGTTTAGACTTGAAAACAGATGACAATCCTGTAGATTCCCCCTAGGCAATTATCATCATCATCTCATTATGGCACTTACAGAATTATGATTTTATGACCACTTTCATTCTTATTTAAATTTTTATTTATAAATCTACAAAAAGAAACAATCTTACATCTCAAGACAAAATGTCGTATTATGAATTATGTAACACAAAATGATCTTCAGTGAATCATACATTCTAACTTTATCACTTACATCATTGTCCTTAAGGACGTAAGTTTTTAGCTGATGTCTGAAATCCACGTTCTCTATTTCACCTTTAGATGATTAATATTATGGTAACACTAAAAGTTGTTAACTATTCTGCTTTACCTTAATGCAAATCAAATGTTAGACATATTTAGTTCTAAATTCAATGAAAAAGTTTAAATATGTTTTCTATTAACCAACTAAACACATGTTTTGTCTGGTTCATTTTTAGAATTCAAAAAATGTTTCAGTTTATATTCTTTCACCTAAGTAAATGTCTAAATTACACCAAATATTTAATCAGCAAAACACTGGAAATAAAGAGGAATTCGAAGACTAATGACACTTAATTAATAGACTCTTTACACAATTGTATACTTGGCAATATACTTAAAGACAACTGAATCTGTAATTCATGGAGGTAAAAAAGAAATATGTAGGCCAATCTGACAATGCAGATTAGCAACTGGATCTCTCATTCAATAAATTTTAGATTTCATGTATATTTTTTATACAGTTGTTCAAGTCTTATGAATAAAGGTGAACTGACCAGGATGTAATGAATATCCATAATAGGCTAGTCAATATTAACTTTTACCATTTTAATTGACGAAAATATCCAATGCTTTACCATTGGTGTAAAATTAGAAACTTCTCAGAACACATTGGGTCCATTCATATGTTGCACAAAACAGGTATTATTTCTACACATCCCCTAGTTTATCTAGTTATAGTGATTACTGGTTATATTACATATGTTTGCTATGACTGCAGTCTCTGATTCTCTAATTTTTATTTCACATAGTCCAATAAGAAGATAGGATGCATATAAATAACAAAAATAAAAAATTATAAGCTGTATTATAATTTTCAGATGTTTATGCCTATTTACTCTCTGTAAAATAAGTTAATTGAAATGAGTGGAATTCTTGCTTGACATTCAATGGTCTGCAAATTGTGCAGCTATAAGCAGACAGATAAAAGAAAATTACATGTTCTCACAATGTTTTATGAAATCAAAGTTCAAAATATCACCTAAAATAATATATGTTACTTAGATCCCAGGTAAAAGGAAAATACTACTACCTAGTCAAATACGCTACTCGAAAATAGATGTCTCAGTAAAATTTTGACAAATATGAATGCATTTCTCTTATTTCCCTCAAATTCTTCTAGCATTACTTCTATTAAAACAAAATCTCAGTGCCAATTTGAATGTACTCAGAGGCTACCACAGACTTCAATAGAATGATGGGAATCTCTAAGAAAATAGGAATTGTTATTTATTGTGTCAATGATGGTAGTGGTGAATACTTCCAAAACCATTCCTGGGGCAAGGAGCACAGGAAGAAGTGTTTCTCTGGATTAAGGAGTGAAAGTCTTTGAATACGCGTGATAAAACCACAACCAAGTCATTTTGAGGTAGAAAAAATGAAGGTGTTTCTCTTGGAAATTTGTATTTTGGGACAACAGTAAAATTCACATGGATACGTGCATTGGTAAATGTGCATGATTCTGCCAGCTAGGTTGATATGCTATGGAAACACCTGGGAGATATTACCTAAATTCTAGTACTGTATAATTATCTTGCTCTGTAACAAGTCTTTATCTTTCTCCTACGGTAATGTAAAGGATTCAAACTAACTATATGTGCTTTCAGCTCCTTCTGAGAAACTGAAACATGACTGAAATTATTTGGGAAAAAAAAATTTAGTCAAGAAGTTATTTGGAAAAGGAAAGGAGTCCACAGTAGAGGTAAAGACTCCCAGAAGACACACTATGCAAAAGGTTCAGATTTAGGTCTTCCTACTAGCAAGTTTTCAGGGGCTTCCACATCACAAAATTTACTCCCAGATTTTAAGCCCAACTTTCATACCTGCCTTATAATTTTCTTTCTCTATCTCTTGGTCTTCATTCTGTCTTTCTGCTATTCCTTTCCCCTTAATCTTGTTTTGCTTTTTTGCTCTATTCCTTCTGCCACCAACTTTTGCTTTTCTTCTCTTTGGGACAAGATGAGATAATCTAGTACTTTCAGAACAGCAATAGATAAATAGAGTCCTAAGTCCAAACAGTGCCAGCCACAGCAGTGTGTAAACTTCAATTAAGGGATTCAAGTGTCTTAGACAAACCTGTGAGATGGTAAGTATCCCATATACTCCTTAAATTTGTAAAAAGACCTGTGTTACATAAGAAGCTGGTAGAAAATAGAATATTTAGTTTTGGTTTTATGCATTTTGAGCCAATTTAAATTTTAGCCAGTATGTTGTAAAGGCATTAAATAACTATTTTTTATCAGTTTCTAAGAGGTAATGTTTTTAATACTCTGCCCTAGATTTTCTCTTAAAAAGTTTTCACTAAGGCTGGGCATAGTGACTCATGCTTGTAATCCTAGCCCTTTGGGAGGCCAAGGAGTGCAGATTGCTTGAACCCAGGAGTCTGAGACCAGCCTGGGCAATATGGCAAAAATGTATCTTTACAAAAAATATAAAAAACAGGGGGGCGTGCTGGCTCATGCATGTAGTCTCAGCTACTCAGGAGGCTGAGGTGGGAGGATCACATGAACCTGGGGAGGGTGAGACTACAGTGAGCCATGATCGCACCACTGTACTCTAGCCTGGGCAACAGAGTGAGACCCTGTCTCAAAAAACAAACAAACAAAAAAAAACGAAATACTTTTCCCTGAATAAAAAATTAATTCATGAATGACAGTTATTAACCAGCTGAAACTATCAGTTCTAAAATCTTAATATAGAATTAAAAATTATTTAAGATTCTTAATGGCCTATATGTAGCAATAACTTATTGCAATAAAGAGAGGATAACAAGAATTAGTTACTACCAGAAGGATTTTCCTCTAAAACTTTTGAACATAACCTGCAGTGCTACCTGCGGTTCTGTTGGATTTTTACACAATAAATAGTAGTATTCCCACTAATTATCGAAGAACTTTCAAGTGTCAGGGAATTTAAGTCATCTCATGCAAGCTTCCCCCTTTTCTGTTGTATTGTCAAATTTGTCTGTATCATTTTCCTCATTATTTTAGTTTGCATTTTAATTAGGCATTTTACAATTTCCAGAAGCTTTGAAATATATTATACCTTTAAAAAAAAAAGACAATAACGCTATGAGGCAGTACAAGGATGATTTGTTTACTCATACACAAGACAGGATGGGGGCACTCATGGTGATCCTTGGTCCCAGAGGTCTCCCTGGTACCTCTCACCAATCTGTGACCTCATCTTCTGTCACATTCCCCAAACATTTATGGTGTTTTGAGAGCTTTACCCTCATTATTAAGGCAAAATGAGTGCCTTAGACCAAATTACACAGCAACCAAAGGCATATTTGCCTGGGATCTACATTTCCTAAACATGTTTTTCTCCAAAGGATTTCTGCATATTCTGGAGAGGTCTTCCAAGAATTTTCATCAGTTTCAGTGACAGCCTTATCACTAATCAAGGGCAGTTTGTAAACCTTGCCTGGGTACCAAAGGGGGGAAAGTCCTTGTTTAATATATTTAGCTGCTGGTATGTGAGACCTTCCTTGTTTTAGAAAATGGGTGCCTTCCAGACTTGTTTTCCTCATTTCAAAGAAAATGAAAAAAAACAAAAACAAAAACAAAAGCAAACAACAACGACAAAAAAAAACAAAGACTGAAGACGAAAGCACACAGAGGTTTCCCTGTTCTGCTTACTTGGTCGCCAGGATCATCTTTTTTCTTGCTGTCTGTTCTTTCTGTTCCATATGTTGTCTGGCAAGATGTTCTCCTACTGCTTTGGCTGGAAACTCTGTTTCACAAGTGTAGCCAAAATCCCGAGCCAAGTGCAAAGCCTCCCCTGTTGGCAGATAACACAAGTGAGTTTCTCACCAGCATTCAACCTTAATAACAGTAGTGTCTTGCATTTTGCTCAAGCCTCACTCCTGGCTGTGGTCAGACAAATCATTTTTCCTACTTAAACTATTCAGGAAAAAAGACCTTTTGGGGGGGAAGAGGGGAGGTAATGAGGAAGAATGAGGGGAAATCGAGGAACAGAGAAGTGATTTAGCAGGCAGGGATAGGTGGAAAATTGAGGGGAACAAAACAGAAACACAATCCAGAAGTGTTGACTCCCCTCATGGTTCTGGTCATTAGACCAGACTGACTTCCCAGGTTTCACACATGATTCCCAAGGGAAATGGTCCCATGGACAAGTCATTTTGTGCCTGCTGAACCTACAACCTATTCTTAGTGTGTCTAAACTATTCAGATGTCTTTTCCATGAGACCTATTAAAATACCTACAGAGTGTCCAGATAACTTTTCAAGGAAGTTGAAGAACTTTGGAAAATCATGAATAACTTTGTTCTCTCACAAAATCCTAAACTCAAGTAAATTTTTAGGAAGTGGGGTAAAAATGGCTTCCCAGCAAAGTAAAATTAAGTGATGAAAACCAATCTGGAAAACAATGGTATTTTTAAAGCTCAGTCAGGGCAAATCTTACCTGACCACTAAATTTTTTTTTTTTAAATCAAGTTTTCTAAACAAAATGTAGTACATATATACCATGGAATACAATGCAGCCACAAACAAGAATGAGATCATGTTCTTTGCAAGAGTAGCTGAAGGCTATTATCCTAAGTAAACTACCACAGGGACAGAAAACCAAATACTGCATGTTCTTACTCATAAGTGGGAACTTAACAATGAGAACAGATGGACACAAAGAGAGAAACAACAGACACTGGGACCTACTTGGGGGTAAAAAGTGGGAGGAGCGAAAGAATCAGAAAAAATACCTATTGGGTAGTATGCTTATTACCTGGGTGATGAAATAATCTGTACACCAAACCCCCATGACACAGTTTACCTATATTACAAACCTGCACATGCACCCCTGAACCTAGAAGTAAAAAATAAAATCAAGTTTTTACTGTATATCTGTTAATACTAAGCATCTACTTACCTACTTTATTCAAGGCACAGTGCTAGGTAGGAGTAATGGGGAATATAAAAGAGTACCAAAGATTGCCTGTCTCTAGGAAAATGACAGTCATAACAATAATAGTAGCAACAACAACAAGTATCTTAGTTGTACTTCATACTTTTTATTGAACCTATATGAATATTACCTATAATCTTGTCATGTTTGTTGTTATTATGGTGACAGTATATAATATAAGATGTTATATTACAAGTACCAAGAAAAAATGAAATAGTTGATAATATGAAGAAAAAGGAGGAAAAGTTTATAGATATACAAAATATACAAAAGGGAACAGTTAATATCAATGAAAATACCCTTAGTAAAGATGCTAGCAATTTGGGAGGCAGAAGCAGGAGGATCCCTTGAGCCCAGGAGTTCGAGACCAGCCTGGGTAACATAGAAAGACCCCATCATCTCTACAAAAATTTAAAAATTAGTCAGATGTGGTGGTGCATGCCTGCAGTCCCTAGCCACTCAGGAGTCTGAGGCCAGAGGATTGCTTGACACCATGAAGTTGAGACTGTAGTGAGCCATAATTACACTACTGCACTCCAGTCTGGGTGATAGAGTAAGACTCTGTCTCCAAACAAAACAAAACAAAACAAAAAGATACTATTTTTTTCATTCCCACAAGGTGAGACCTCTTGTTCTAGGCCTTAGCAAAAAAGTCTAGTTTAATATAAAAGGTATTGCAATAAGTAAACATATTAGTGTAGTTAATGTTTTGTAAACTCTGATCATGCCCCTCCCCACACGTATTTCACATAAGCAATGGCAGGTCTTTAGCTGCAATTTTAATATTTGTATGGTGAAAAACATCTTGTTTTTTCTTTTATTTTAAATAGAGAGATGATGTAACTAAATGGAAGTGGTCTCTATATTAATCTGAATAGTGCTAGTTTAATGAAGTCACGGTTTAAGGTAAGAAAATATGTGAGTATTTGGCAGAAGAAATGGCACAAAAGTGCATGTGTGTGTGTGTTTTAAAGTCATTGTTTTGCCATACAGGACACTCACTGTTGCTTGAAAAATGATAGAAGGGAGATTATTTGAGAAGTTTGAAATTTGGAAGTAAAAATGTTTTAAAGCTTGATCCATCAAATAATGCTACAGCACCTGACCAGAGGATAAACTCATGTGGACCTTAGGATTCAAAAGTATCTTGTAACTAACAGTATAATACCATCAATAGTGTCATCTTTGTCCAGCAAGTCGAGTTACATATATTAATATAGCTGCACATCATTATTGTTCACACCGAAACAGATATTTAAATAACATTTTAACAGAGACTATCTATCTATCTATCTATCTATCTATCTATCTATCTATCTATCTATCTATCTATCTGTGTCTATCTATCTGTCTATCCATCTATCCATCCATCCATCTAATCCTTTTGCTTTACTGTTTGCACAATAGTGGGAGAGGTAAAACAGGGCAAACAAGAGGATGGCAGCACGCCTCTTGAATTTTGTGCTGAAACCTGATTCTTGCAGATCTGTCCCATTTTATGCAAAGCTCTCACCGTGTGGTTTTTAAAAACAGTTTGAGTGGGACAGCTGCTATTTACATTTACACGGACAGCCAGATTCTTCCTTCCCTCAGTTCTGTTTACTGCTTTCTCTTGCTTGTGATATAACATTGTTACAGGATGTATAGCAATGCTACATCAAAAGAAGTGGCAAGTGAAGACACTCTGATATGTAGTTAAAATGTGTATATCATGCCACAAAAGCTTTGTGTGTGAGGGCCCAAAAATGAATGAATAAATGGATCCATTAATTAAAATACACATAGTATTCAGAAACAATGACAAATCTATAGTTAAGTCCTTTACAACAGATGTCTTAGTCAACACGTTTAAGAAAACTAGACATTTTACAATCAGAAAAGCATATTAACATGACTGTAAGGAGTTTGATTTAGGAAAATAAAAAATCCATGAGCTCCTCTGTCTCTGTGGTGGCACAAGATGTCTATATGAACAATGAACTGAAATGCAATAACCTGTGGTGGAAAGAGCAATCTAGGAAAGCCTGAGGACGTTTTCCCTTCAATTCCCAGAACAGCAAATATGGCTGCTGTCACCTCACTTCTGGGAGAGAAGTAGAGCACCCTTGTTCCTTTTTTCTTTCCTTTCTTTTTTATTTCAGAGCTACTTTAAGCTATGCCTTTATTTCAATGTATTGCAGCACTTGGCCATCCACCTTCTTTTTTTTTTTTTTTTTAATTTAATACAACTGAAGCAACACACTAAAGTTGAAATACCTTCATTTTATTCCATGTCATTTCAAGAATTACATATTTTAGAAGTAGGATAGAATGGTATTTCCATCTTTAGGTCTTAGGCCAGCATCCTTAGCAAACTAGCACAGGAACAGAAAACCAAATACCACATGTTCTCACTTATAAGTGGAGGCTAAATGATGAGAACACATGTACACATAGAGGGGAGCAACACATACTGGGGCCTTTTCGAGGGTGGAGAGTGGGAGGAGAGAGATCAGGAAAAATAACCAGTTGGTACTAGCCTTAATACCTGGGTGATAAAATAATTGGCACAGCAACCCCCACAACACAAGTTTACCTATGTAACAAACCTGCGTCTGTACCCCTGAACTTAAAATAAAAGTTTAAAAAAAGAAGTAGGGTACATGGGTGTGCAGGTGGATCAGATTGGTGCTTGGAGAAAAGTATTCCAAGAGCAAGGGTTCAGGCTCTATGTGCCACGTAATAACCCCACCTCTAAAAAAGTGAAAACCATGAAGGATATTCAACTTTTCAACAGTAACAGAACCAGATACTTAATACTTGTATTAAATATATCCCTTAAAAAGCAGGCACAAATAAATTCCAGAACATAGCAAGAATGTAGAAGATAAATTTGCTTCTTGATTTTAGAGAATTCATTTTTCCACACTCCAAAACAAAAAGTAAAAAATTAGGAAGAAATATTAGGAAAAATTTAAGTGACATTCATTGGTGTTGCTCTGAAATAGAAAGTTAATGGCAAAATGTTTTTTAAGGACAAACTGCACATTGTGCCAAGATCCTGGGTTTTATAAGAAGCAGGTTTAAATGCATTTTAACAATAAAAATAAATATACCTGACTTTCAATCTGTTATACAGTCATTAAGAATTTTTCTTTCTTTAGACTGGGTGTGGTGGCTCAAGCCTGTAATCCCAGCACTTCGGGAGGCCAAGGCGGGTGGATCACGAGATCAGTTCAAGATCAGCCTGGCCAAGATGGTGAAACCACATCTCTACTAAAAATACAAAAAAAAAAAAAAAAATTAGCTGGGTGTGGTGGCAGGCACCTGCAATCCCAGTTACTCGGAAGGCTGAGACAGAGAATTGCTTGAACTCGGGAGCCGGAAGTGGCAGTGAGCTGAGATCGTGCCACTACACTCCAGCCTGGGCGACAGAGTGAGACAATGTCTCAAAACAAACAAATAAAAAACAAAACAAAAAAAAACTGTCTTTAAAATTATGGTATTTTTTAAAAATTACTTTACAGAACTAAAAAATTAATATTTAACACTAATTTTTACTAAGCAGTACTTAATATTGTTATTCAACAGATAATTCTCATCAACAGTCACTCTAACAATATGGCCTTAAAAACAATTTATTTTAACTTAGTCTTACAAAACCCAGCGTTACTAAATGAAAATAATAATTTGTATGTGTTAAACTCCAGTTGTGTACTTATGATTTGAATCTTATTTTCATGTATAGGGAAACAGCGCATTTCAGTTCTATGAGATTATTCCAAGAAGTATCTATTAGAAAGTAAATTTGAGAATTAAGTAAATTCTTATAATATCGAGCTTTAGCAAAACCTGGAGCTGAAGGACAAAGTAAATATATCTGATGCCCTGACTTACAGATTTCCCAGACTATTTGAAAAGGAATGCATTCTACAGCTCTATACATCATACGATCTATGGCATGAATAGGTGCCTTATAACATAATAGTTTCACTAGTTTGATGACGCTTTTGTCAAACACCAACACTTTATGTTTCAAAGTGAAAGTTTCGTTCCCCATCCAATATCCTGCACTTAGCACAGCATTTAATTCACAATAGGTACTCAGTAGACATTTGTTAAATGAAAAAGCTTTCAAATTATGTTAACAGTATATTAATTATGACAATAGTCTTGTGAAGAATCCCCTCCAAAGAATATAGGGAAGAACTAGAGCAAAAGAGATTCGTTAGAAAGAATTAAATATATACAGAAAAAACCTATGAAAAATAGAAAAGTAGAGTATATCCCTCTATCAGTGGACCCATTTAATAAAATAGACTATACTTGAAGGCAGGCTTTCTCAACCCTTGCTACTCCCATAACCTAGAAACTTGCTTTACAAAATGTGTTTCACCCCATATCAATTAATCTCTGGTGCCAGGGCATCTGCAGTTTTTGAATGCTCCTAAAGTAATTCTCTCAAACCAGAGTTGAGAAACCACTGTATTAAGATAAAGAAAAAGCACTAGGTGAGGATGAACTGTATATCTTCCAAAAACATGAGGATTCTATGACTTATACAAAAGGGAAAGCAGCCACTAGCGAGTTAATATGAAACTGTAAGAGCCTCTGTCTGGATGAGTGCTTGCATGATGAGCCCTCCTTTATTTGGCTAATATGGTATGAACTCTACAGACAAAAGAGAAAATGTGGTGGTAGAAGTAGAGATAGCATTGTTAGGGAAAGAAAGACTTCAGCCTATTGGAAAAGCATATTTGTATAGGTGGATTTAATATAAGATGAAGCTTGCACTTAAAGTTAGTCGGGAAAAGGTAGATTATCAATAGAAAGTGGTAAGCCAACAAAGTGGCCACCTGGAAAAAAAACAAATAAAATTGAATCTATAGCATACATTTAGCCATGAAACAAAGTCCAGGTGGATCATAGATTTAAACATAAAAAAATGAAACCACATAGTAATTAGAAGATGACATGGTTTTTTTATGATCTTGGAATTAAAAAGGCCTTTTACAGTGTTGCAATTGAAACTAAAAGTCATGAAATAAAATATGAGAATATAATTACATTAATGTAAAAAAGTTCTGCATGCAAAGACCTCAATAAACAAAACAAATAAACAAAAACCCGTAACAGCCAACTGAAAAATGAAAGTATGTCATATAAAAGACATACTAAGATGTAATAAGCCAATTTTCCTGAAAACTTACAAATAAGAAAAGTACAAAAAATTACTCCATAAATACAAAATAAGTAATAGGAAAGCTCATAAAAGTCCAAGAATATTCTCAGTCTCCTTCATAATAGAGGTTTTTTTTTTTTTAGTCAATCAAACTAGCAAAGATAAAAAAATTGATAGTCTCCTGTTTAATTTAGAGTACAGGAAAGTACTATAATGTCAATGCTTTCTACCCTCATTGCTAATAGGATTATAAATTGGCAACCACTATTAAGAAGAATCTGCCAATAATCAATCAAAACTATAAATGCAAATTATCTTTTGACCCTGCAACACCATTCTTAGACATTTATTGAAGATATGTACTTGCATATCTGTGGAACTATTTATATAAGTTTGAAGTTCTTCATTGAAGCACTATTTGTAGTAGCCAAAGACTGAAAACACCTAAATGATATTCAGAAGAGGACTGGTAAAATAAATTGCAATATATTCATTCAGTGAAATACTGCGAGTGTTTAAAAGAACAAACAACTTGTAAGCGCTGAAAAAAAAAAGAATGAACACAAAGATAAACTGTGAAAAAATTAATTGCAAAATAGTGTCTACAGAATGCTAAAATTTGTTTTAAAAATGAATAAAAGAGGTACACACATATATCCTTGGAAGAAAAAAGATCAACTAATAACATTTGTTTTCTCCTGAGAGGGGAACTGAATGGGGAACAGAGTGAAAAGGAAGTATTTTACTGAATACTTTTCTGTAACTTTGAATCCTGAACTATCTGTTTGTATTATTTATTTAAACTTATATTATTCAAAACATAAAATTACTCTTTGCCTTATTCTTAGAAAGATTTAATTCTGAACTCGATTATTTATTGTAGATGGAACATTGGTAATTCC
The DNA here is from genome assembly GCF_007565055.1 of Rhinopithecus roxellana. Taxonomy (NCBI): domain Eukaryota; kingdom Metazoa; phylum Chordata; class Mammalia; order Primates; family Cercopithecidae; genus Rhinopithecus; species Rhinopithecus roxellana. Next base: position 53,399,784 of record NC_044552.1, read on the forward strand.
AAGTCTTCCAATGTTATCCAATAAAAGTTAGTCATCACGGCCGGGCGCGGTGGCTCAAGCCTGTAATCCCAGCACTTTGGGAGGCCGAGACGGGCGGATCACGAGGTCAGGAGATCGAGACCATCCTGGCTAACACGGTGAAACCTCGTCTCTACTAAAAATACAAAAACTAGCCGGGCGAGGTGGCGGGCGCCTGTAGTCCCAGCTACTCGGGAGGCCGAGGCAGGAGAATGGCGGGAACCCGGGAGGCGGAGCTTGCAGTGAGCTGAGATCTGGCCACTGCACTCCAGTCCGGGCGACAGAGTGAGACTCCGCCTCAAAAAAAAAAAAAAAAAAAAAAAGTTAGTCATCACTAAGAATAATTACAGTCTGCAATTTGATTGGAATACCTACAAATTTCAATAAATGTAAGCAATGGAGGTCACAGCTCATTCCTATAATCCAGCCTGTGGGAGGCCAAGGCAGAGGGTCACTTGAACCAGGCCAGCCTGGGCAAAAAAGTGAGATCTCCATCTCTACCAAAAAATCCAAAATTAGCCAGGCCTGGTGGCACATGCCTGTGGTCTCAGCTACTCAGGAGGCTGAAGCAGGAAGACCCTTTGAGTCTAGAAGGTAGAGGCTGTAGTGAGCTGTGTTCATGCCACTACACTCCAGTCTGGACAACAGAGCTCTTAAGACTCTGTCTCTTAAAAAAAAAAAAAAAGAAAAGAAAAGAAAAAGGAAAAAAAGGATTATTTGATCCATTAAGTTTTGAAAGGACGAATCACAGAAAAAAGAAAGACACTAGGAAGACAATTCAAATGTCTTTTTAGTGAGCATCACTATGTGCAAGAGTGAATAATGAGCTAGATCAAAGGTGGCAAGGGAAAAATGAGGCAAATTGGTTTGGCTATATTTGTCTTTATGTGGCACAGTCACCATGAGTAGGAACAGGAGATTATGGACACCCAAGCACATAGTCAGACATAATGATGTATATATAGTATCCTATTCCTTCTGCCTCTACACGCAAATACCTTTCCCCCCAGAAATGAATGAAATCTTAAAATTCAGCCCAGGGGAGTGATATTAGAAAGTTTGCAAATAATTGTAAAATATATACTCTAAGATGGTATAGATTTATCCATAATATTGTGTGATACTATTTCAGGTTCATTGAGACCAATTTTTGAATACTGATAAATGTAAGTTTCTAGATAATAGATAACAATAAGTTCTATTATCTGATTACCAATTGCCAAAGCAGAGTCTCCTAGAAAGAAATTATTCTGTGCTTAGAATAAGACATTTATGGGTGATACAAAATCTAATAGTCTAAAAAATATATTTTCTTGGAGAAAACACTGTCTCCAAGAAGATACTGTGAGTGCCAGGATGTGTGTATGTAAAAGGGAACAGCAGAGTTTTTCCAGGTGAGACTGACTAAAGTGAACATCAATTAGAGCTATTAATTCAAGAGGTCAACTCATTATACTTTTCATATCAAATACACTTTTGGAAGAAAGTTGAAAATCTTTCTCCCAAAGGTGGGACTAATTTGGGAATGTAGTATTAGGAGAGGGCCAGTGAAGGAGTTACTTGGGAAATGAGGTCCATGAGTTCCTCAAGTTTCATATGACTTTTAGTTTCATATCTCACCACCACCACCCAAAAAAAAGCTCATTGTTGGTACCTGTGTGAGAGCAATGAGAATATTAGCTTTGTTCTAAATTCTATGAGAAGAATGACTTATGATGAGCATTCCCTAAACAGATGTTATCCCTAATAATTGGCAAAATGATTCCGGTTTTCAAGCCTACAAGTCTCATGTAGTCAAAGATACTTCCTTTCAAAGTCATAGACTAATCACATCAAGAAAACTTTTTTGGTAGATCTTATCTGTGGGAAAGAAGTTCATTGACAAATCGGTTGTTTTCTCTTGCTTCCTTGGAATGCAATAATTTAGGCTCAAGATTAAAGGCAGAAGGGAAATACCACCAAGTGGCAGGACTTCTTTCTACTGCCTTTGGCAGTTTGGCCAGACTGGAATAAAAAGGTTTTGTAGGGGAATCTTGTAACTAATAACTTACTGAATTGGCATCCTTTAAAAAGTACAATGGATACTATTGATAATTATTCCAGAAGAGATTAAACCAAGATTTAATGTCCCCTTAACTTTGATGGATTAAATAGAAGCAGAAGGTTCATCGGGTTTTAAAAACCCCGTACTGGTGGACAAAGTTTTTGAAGCCTGGACACAAGGAGTTCAAGAAACTTGTCCAGGGTTCCTAGCAGGAGGGGAGGACCAATCTAATGTGAAAAATAGGCTCAAAAACTGATCATCTTTTTTCTATCCCTGAGTTTTACTTTAGTTAAATTCAGAAGTAACTCAGCAATGAAACTTTTCATGATATGTGCCACAAACACAAATCCAAATGGAAAATATGCCATGATGCTGCAAACCAGAAGATCTGCGTTCTCATCCTTGCTGCGCCCAATTGTGTAATCCTGTGCAGAACAGCTATTCTCACCTTGCTTTTAGTTTTCTCATTTGAGAATAATGATAACTGAAATTTATTAAGCAATGATTTTAGGCTGGGTACCATGGTAAGTGCTTTGCAAACATTCTGATTTAACCCTTGCAACAATCTTATGAGAAAGGTATTATTTTTTAACACTGCCTTATAAATAAGGACACTTATGCTCAGACAGATTATGTGTCTTCCCTTACAGCAAGTGTAGAAGTGAGTTCAGACAAGTTTGTTTGACTCCAGAAACCACGCTCTAAGCTACTATGCTCTAGTGCTTAGACTACTCACTCTTAATTTTCCTACAGTGCTTAAGTTTTATGACTTTTAGTAAATTTCACTATTAAGCAGCACTGTTATTTAGGAGAAAGGAAACTAGGACACATGTACTAGTTTTTATTTAGTGGCTCTATGAGGGGCCTATTGTGCAAATGTTTAATCTATGTGAATGTAGTTAATCCTACAAAAGAGACATAGGGCAGATGTTGTGGTAGATACGGGTGCTAGACCATACAATTTTTATCTTTTCTTTGTGTATGATAGAGCTGTTTCTGAGAAGACTCTGCCCAGCTAGAGATTACATTTTCTAGCATATCCCACTGTCATCCTCATAATAAGGTGTGATCATGTGACTAGTTCTTATAGAATGTGAATAGTAGCAACTGGGTAATTTCCTGGCTAGAGTGGATAAGAAGCAGTATACTTTCACCATCATGCCTTTCCTCATCTGTGAGAGAAATGAATAGGACTCCTAAGACTTAGGCAGAGTAAGCTATGGATGGAAGAATTCTGGGTCCCTGGGTCTCTGAATGAGACACTGACATTAAAAAAGATCCCTCATAACGAACATTCACATCAGACTGTGATGAGTGAGAAATTAGCTTCTATTATGTTAAGCCACAGAAATTTTGGGAACTGTTATAACAGCTGGCATTATCCTCATCAGTATAGATATGATGGTCTTTATTTATGAATTAGGAAAATGAAGCTCATCTAGGTTAAGCAACCAGTCCAAAGTCAGGCCCTACTTCAGAGATGATATTATTCTGAGGATAAGAGGTGGTAGGGGGAATACCAGGCAAAGGGTTAATAGATTTTCAAAGTGGCACAAAACAACTAATTTACATGAGCTAATATGTCCAGGATAGGGTCTGAGAGTATATATTTTGAAATGAAAGAGAAGAGCAACAGTTACCAAGGATTTAAACTGAGAAAGACTGATGGAGATCATACACAATATTTGAAACTGGTTTCCTTTCTTTTGCTGATACATATTTATACCTTTCATTGTCCCACACTGTTTAAACATAAACAGACACACACACATACACACACACACACACACAGAGAGAGAGAGAGAGAGAGAGAGAGAGAGAGAGAGAGAGAGAGAGAGAGAGAGAGAATTTGATCTTCTATCATAAAAAATTTCAGCTCAAGGTATTTGTATTTACAAGCTTAAATAATCTGTACTTTCAGAACCCTGAGTGTTGCCTGAGAATGTTATACAAGCTTTTGCAAATGCAGCAAAACTGTCCCAGGAAGCACACCACTCAAGCAGACGGAATTTCCTTTTGGTAATACTCTACAATATCATTCATCTTGGAACATCCTAGGTAAGAAGGGAGTGATATGCAGGAATGACAAGATCATTGACTCCTTGTATTTATTTGAATAACCACCATTTCTGCAAACATTCTTCTGAAGTAAAATATGGAGGAGGCATCCACAGAAGTTGCCAATTCAAGAGTAATAAACATATAACAAGGGTGTTAATATTAGTCAAATTCCTTGAATGTTTTCGAGATAGAATAATTTCCACTCTAGAAGAGAATTATTTCCACCCTAGAAGAGTAAAATTATTCCAATGTCTCTTCAAGAAGATCAGTTAAGCAAAACCAAGCCACTGTATTTTTCGGAGACTGACATCTTTCTGATATTATGGATACTAGAATGGATGAGAGCAATGTAATTAGCAAAGGAAAATTGAAAGAAGAGACTTGTAATAAAACAGCATACAAGGAGTTATACCTAATTATTACCTATAGATTTAAACCACTTAGATGAAGACATATGGGTTAGAAAAAAAGTTAAATGTGGTATTACTTTCACGGGACTCAATTTAAATATTTCTATCTCATTCAGAATAAAATATATCTATGTTACGTAGACCCCCCCAAAATCCCCAGTCTAAATATCTGCCTTATGAAAACATTCACTTTTCAAACACTTTATCAGGTGGAAAAACATTCAGTCAGTCAGAAGTTCTTCATCCCATTTGTTAGTAGGTACAATAATATTTGTAACAGAAAAGTTGTGAATTATTAGAATATAGTATAAATTTGCATCAAATAACCCTGTCTTATACATCCCTAAAATGATTTCTAAAAATAATGACTAATATGCGGGCTTTGAAAACAATGCTAGCAGCTATTCATAAAGTGACTCCATTTAAAAGGAATATAGGAAAAATGATTTCTAAAATAATTTTTCTTTTATTTATTATTTTTTTTTTGAAACAGAGTCTCACTCTGTCGCCCAGGCTGGAGTGCAGTGGCTGGATCTTGGCTCACTGCAAGCTCTGCCTCCCAGGTTTATGCCATTCTCCTGCCTCAGCCTCCCTAGTAGCTGGAGTTTTTTGTATTTTTTAGTAGAGACGGGGTTTCACCAGGTTAGCCAGGATGGTCTCGATCTCCTGACCTCGTGATCTGCCCATCTCGGCCTCCCAAAGTGCTGGGGTTACAGGCTTGAGCCACCGCTCCCGGCCTCTAAAGTAATTTTTCAGAAGTGAAAACCAAAGGCAAGCATAGAAAGTTAGGGATATGCTAATGAAACCTGTTATGTCAGTAACAAGTGTTATTTTTGAAAAACAAATGTTTGTTTGCTAATTTGAATCCCTGTCATAAGGCACCTTATTGTTCATTTATTGACTCTTCACAAAGATGACATCATCTCTGTGTGGAAAGCCTTCCAGGGTCCCCACATACTGTTCCTTCATTGGTATTCCATAAAAATATCAACAATGTCAAGGCTGTACTCAAATCTTCCCCAGAAAGAGGCAGAGTCAAGTACTGCAAAGTCATAGAAGTTTAACCTTCATGAGATTTATTTCTAAGTCTGCTCTATGAGGAATACAATCAATTAGATATTTTTTTCTCCTATGCCCAATATTATACCAAAATGGGGGGGTATAATTGAACCCCAGTAATGTATTGGGTCATCAGGATGTTTGAGAAACTCATCTGGTCATGGCTAGACTATAACAATTTCAAGCAACAGTTTCAAGAGATAGTTAAGAAAAGCTAAGTTACTAGCTATTGGTAACTAAAATGCACATATAAGTTAATGTAGAAAATCCAGAAGATAAAGGAGAGATTTCAGTTTAAAAATGATGAAAGAAATAGTAGTATTCTTTCCCACAAGACCATAGAAAGGCCGTATAAGAAAGCCAGACTGGATTAAGAAAATGTGGCACATATACACCATGGAATACTATGCAGCCATAAAAAAGGATGAGTTTGTGTGCTTTGTAGGGACATGGATGCAGCTGGAAACCATCATTCTCAGCAAACTATCGCAAGAACAGAAAACCAAATACCGCATGTTCTCACTCATAAGTGGTAACTGAACAATGAGATCACTTGGACTTGGGAAGGGGAACATCACACACCGGGGCCTATCATGGGGAGGGGGGAGGGGGGAGGGATGGCATTGGGAGTTATACCTGATGTAAATGACGAGTTGATGAGTGCAGCACACCAACATGGCACAAGTACGTTATGCACATGTACCCTAGAACTTAAAGTATAATAATAAAAAATAAAATAAAAATAAATACATTAAAAAAAAAAAGGAAAGCCAATGGACTGTTTTAGACACTAGAAACCTAGTTTTTGAATTTTTGAAAATGAAAATGCCTAAAAAGTTTCTGGCTCTTGAAAAATATTTGATTGAGGGGGAAAACATTACCAAAATCACAGTCAATTCAAGAATTTATATACACGAAATGCTAAGTGTGGTGAAATTCACACAGGAGTAAAACTGTACGAATGGAACAAACATTAGACCCATGTTGGATCAAGTTGCCAAAAATACTGATAAACATCAACGATTTCAACGTCCCAGGAGGTTTGATGAATCAGAGTTGGGTCACAATTATTCTGTATACACCTAATACTGTCTGCAGGGTTCCAGGGGCCATGACCTAGTTCAGAAGATGGCATCTTGCTGGCTGGAAAGGAGTAATCAGCTGTTACCACCAACCCAACCAAAATATGAGGATAAAAATATAAAAGAGAGTCATTAACAATGAAGTCACTCTTCTTGTCAGCTCAGGGTTATAATGAAGCCTATTTCAATTTAGATATAATGTCCTTGTATGTCAAAGATTAAGTTCTCCTTATATCCCAGGATAATTCATAATTTTAAAAACTGTAGGTCATGACTCAGGACTAGACAGTGAGTTGTGAAATAAATTTAGTGGGGTTACAATGAACATTAGAAGAGAACACAAAATATGTAATCAAATTAAAATGTCAGAGAATATTGCATATAAGCACTAAAACTTTAAAGAGTGTGTATGAAAGTGGGTTTGAGAGTTCTTACTATGTGGGGAGTGGAGGGATGCAAAAGGTCCATTTGAGTCTAAATCTGTCTTCTAAGGTTTCATCAATGTGCCTGGAATTCAATAATGAAAGATTTATTTCTCTATACCCTGAAGATATGGGGGATTTCAAAAGCACACAATTAAGATAAGATGCTCCTCAAAAGGATAAAATCTTGTTTCATTAGCCAAGGCTGATAGCTATCTGTGAGCAGAGGCCACAGGAATAGAACGTAAGTCAGGCACTTTTGGGATGGGAGAGGTATGCTGAAAGAGTAGGATGGTAAGACTCCAGAGATCATCCTAGGATTCCACATATTTGACCTGCACCCTTGCTGCTAATACAGATTGACGATTCCCACACAGGATATTCCAGTGCTCTTGGCTACCATAAAAATCAGTAAGAATTGTGAACATACTTTTTGTGGCTCTTCCGTTTTGTACTGACCAGTACTTTCATAGACAGCATGGAGAAAAGTCTTTACTGGGATTGATAATTTTCACACCAGTTAGAAATTTCATGAGCATTCATAAACAATCATCCTGGGTAGTGAAAAGGATTCCAAGGAACAATTAAATCAATGATATTTAAACATCATTATACATCAGAATCACCTCGGGAGTTTTAAAAACTTTAGATGCCTAAGCCATCCCCACAGAATGAGTTTCAGTTGATTTGGGGATGAGACCCAGGCACTTTGTAAGAAACCTTTTCAACTGACTCTACTGTGGAGTTGGGTTTGAGGACTACTCAAGTCCTACCATCCATATGATTCTTGAATCCCCTCCATTATCCTGAGCAAGTGTTTTGTTGTATTTTTAAACAACGATAACTATAATTTTACCCACATTTTTACTTAAAATGAGTAGAAATCTGTCTCCCTTTGGAATCAACCCATTAGTCATTTTTTTTTTCTACTTTGCTCTTCCCCAGTGTGGGTGTATGATAGGTTACAGCCATCTACCATATGCCAGCCTTTAGTACCAGCACACACAGGCAAACACAGCACAAGACCTAGAACATGGTAATAGTAACACAGTAAATGTCAGTTGTCAATAATACTATTGTTGTGGTTGTTATTATCATGACTACTATCAGGGAACACAGCAAAGATGGCTGTTAAGAACAAAATCACTGGCTGGGCGCGGTGGCTCAAGCCTGTAATCCCAGCACTTTGGGAGGCCGAGACGGGCGGATCACGAGGTCAGGAGATCAAGATCATCCTGGCTAACACGGTGAAACCCCGTCTCTACTAAAAATACAAAAAACTAGCCGGGCTAGGTGGCGGGCGCCTGTAGTCCCAGCTACTCGGGAGGCTGAGGCAAGAGAATGGCGTAAACCTGGGAGGCGGAGCTTGCAGTGAGCTGAGATCCGGCCACTGCACTCCAGCCTGGGCGACAGAGCGAGACTCTGTCTCAACAACAACAACAACAACAACAACAACAACAACAAAATTAAAAGAACAAAATCACCAAAACAATTCTGCCAAGACAAATGTCAAGAACACACTACTTCTCAATGTTGTACAGTAAATGCTACATACTGAAAATCTGAAAAAATTATAGATATTTGGTTTTGTGTTTCACTCATTACTTCCTACAGTGCCATATAGGCAAATAACGAATGCATGAAGTAACACAAGTATGTTCAAGGTGAGGCTTGGCAAAAGTCCTCTGCCTTTTATATTTTAAACAATAGCATTCTGCATGATGACAGAACTTTCCTTTGACATTCAAAAAGTTCCCCACAATTTAAAAAAAAAAACTTTCAATAATACCTCTCCTTAAAAGAAGATTGAATAAGAATAGGTAAAGTTTAGACCTTAATAGGAGAATAAAAGGGAAAGGTAAGTTGGATAAAAAACAACTTCTGGGAATACATTTATTTCCATTTCTCTTTCTATACTACTGGTTAACCTCAACCTCTCTCCAACTGAGCTGAGCTTATCCACCCTTACAGCTATAAAAGTTCACCATGTCTTTAGAGAGGTCTACTAGGATTAATACAGTACGTTTTCAGTCTCATTATCATGCCTAGACCCCTGTGAACTCCTCATAAAGGGTTATTTCTCCTGTAGATCATGTTGTACTGAATTACAATGAGTTAAGTTAGATTTACTTAAACTCTAAAATAAACAATAATGCAAATGACAAGAGCACTGCCAATTTCATGTTGCTGTTACTTAGAGGCTATTTGGAGAAGTACCCAAAACTTCCATTGTCTTATTTCCTATTACTACCAAGATTAGTAAATTAAATGATATTTTATGAATTATCTAAATCTTACATTAAGTCTAATTGAATCATCATTGTCAAGATAATTTAGGAAATTTACCTTAACTGTTAACTGACTTGCTTAATGGTACAGACAAAAATAAAACAGCGTAATCTAACAAACCTGAGTTTCAAAGACATGCCAACCTTCCAGCATTATTTTGCTAAACTGAGAAGTCATACCTTCGACCAAGGAAGTGAGGAGGGTGACATTAGCTGCTTTCCGTCTTCCTGCTGGTAAGTTTAAGCCAAGCCTATCCAATTTCTCTCTCAGGCAGCGACCCCCATTCTTCGATTTTGCTCTGTACAATAACAAACAAAAACTAGGTTTTGAAAATTCACATTCTGATGAAAATTATGAGATGACTTGACCACATGGGGAATACACTATCAGATGGGAGACATTATGACTAAGGATTGAGGGTATGGTATCAGTTAGAAATTCTGTGCCAGAATACAGCTTTGTCTTACCTTCTCAAAATGCCTCCCAAGAGTGAAGCATTGAGGCACTCAGGTGGGGAGAGGCGCCTCTTTACCTCAGCAATGGTCACCTTGTATTTGGAAGTAGAACTAAGAAGGGACAAACGGCCAGGGACAGAGCAAAATAAGTCTGTGGGGTTGACCACACAGGTGCCACCTTGAGAGAAAAAAGTATAGCACATGTTAGTGACAGTGAAAGAAGCTAACTGCATGAGAGGCAGTTAACATCAAAAGACTGTACTGGATTTGGGGATACATGCTAACTAACAGTTGTACTTATATATCCCCCAAATCATCACGGAGAGCTGTTCTGAATGTTCTTTCAAATACTACTCAGGGTCGTGTCTTTTCAATGTTTGTGAAGATGTCTGTGAGTGTACAATTGTTAGGAAACATTGGCATCCTATGGAGTGTAGACTGCCTCACCAGTGTTAATTTTTGCAACATTCACACTAAGAAACACTTCAATTAATTAAAAACCTGAATTCCAATAGTTAAGTTCACAAGGAGTAGGTATTACTTATACATGGTTGTGTGTGTTTATGTACACACACAGATGCACAATGTACACAATGGATGGAAACGTTTTATCCACAATTACTGTCTTTTCCAAAGTGTTTGAAAACTGCCATATTTTCCTTATCCATCTGTCAATTAAAGGCACCACAGTCACTCACTCCCAGGCACTGCTAAAAACCAGTTACTCATTGAAAATTTCTAATCCATACAGGTGATGGTAGGTTAAATACCTCTACTGTATGCCAGCCCTCAACATTAGCAAAATACCTAGAACACAGTAATTAATTATTATTAATAATTTAATAATTATTAAATGTTAGCTGACAATAATATTGATGTTGTAATTTTCATTGTCATTATTACTATTAGGGAGAAAAAATATATAATTGTCAGTAGCAAAATCATCAAGGCAATATTGCCATGCTGGGGTTCCTGGAACAGAAGCTTTCTGTCTCCAAGCTCCAGAAAGCCCCCTGAGTTTCAATCTCCTCCAGGAACAACAGTATATGTTTCCTATCCTCCGGCAGTCAACAAGAACTGAAGAGGACTTGAGGATCCAAGGGTGATCATCTCTGAGAAGCATTTCCCACTGTCCAGTTCCTCCTCCACTGCAAGACTTTGGAGCCAATGTCCACCCTACTAGCATGGTGTCTATACAGTTCCAGAATCCAAAACTGCCTCATGCATTGAGCAATCTGAAGGCAGAGTTTTTAAGGGTCTGAGGCAAATTCAAAGTTGGCTTTTTGATCATGTTTTTACTTCTTCAGTTAGGGACAATCTTACAACCCATATCCAGAAAAGGGACAAGTTCTATGAGAGAAAAGAGGTTTTAAAAAAGTAGGTGGGGGAAGAAAAATGGGTAGAAGAGCATTGTCTAAAATATTTTTACTTCTCAGCATTTTAGAAGCGCAAAATCTCAGACTCACCTCCAAACTTTTTGAGTCAGAATCTGCGTTTTAATGAGAGCCCCAGATAATTCATGTGGTCATTAAAGTTTGAGAAGCACTGAACTAGGACTTACCACTTGCCTCCCAGGTATCTCCTACCCTCATTTACTAACTAGCACATACGGAATGTTACATTGGTGGTAGAAATTCTGACATTCAGATTCTGGTATTTTCCCTGGGCTGGGTTGCAAAAGAACCTGGGAGGACATTTTAAAAGGCAAAGGGATCCCAAACCTGAGGAGACAGAAAAAGTTAACCTTGCCCCACTCTTAAAATATTTCTACCCCTGTACCTTCTGGAATTCTCCCTGACTGTCTTTTGGTTACCCAAGTTTTCCCTGCAAGTGCTGGAGACCAAGGTCTTTCTCCCTAAGCATTCTAAAGCCCCTCCAAAAAACAACAACAACAAACCAACAAAAACCAGGAGAGTAAACAGTGGGAATGTCAGGGTAGCCAACCATTTTCAGGCTAGAAGTTGGGTCCTGTGCACTCTGCCAAAACCTCCATGCTAGTGCCTGAAAACCTGTTCTCAGTTAGAAATCTGAGAGTTCATAATCTCAATTGTCAAATTAAAATCCATTTCTTGACATCAAACTTGTAGCCAATACAACGGCAAACCATGTAAACAACTGCTTTAGGAGCTAAAATCAAATTCTCCTGTGATTTCCCCCTCTTCATATTCTTAGTGAGTTTAAAGCCAAAATACAATAATAAAAATTTGCCCCAGATTCCTGGACCTAAAACTACGATTTCACTTTTGTTATCAGTTTCACTCTGTACTTACAGATGCAAAATGTATTTCAAAAATAAATTCTTAAATGACTTCTTAAAATTTGAGATGAACAGGAAAGCAAGGTAGGTATTAATGAATCTGTATTTTAGAGTCATACTGTGAGAATTATGATCCTGATTATTTTAGGAATTAGGTAAGTCTAAACCAAATATATTAAACAAACAGAAATCAATGTCTTTATGCAAAATTCACATAGCCCTCTTCTAAAAATGGATCTCTACTCACAGTCACTATGAATCATAAGCAAATTTATATTCTTAAATAAACTTTCCTGTCTTGCATACTAGCCAGTATACAAATGAGGACACAAGGAATCTCACCCAGTTGCCAGTTAGCTTCAAGTTTATGATGAGTGAGAGAACAGAGCGTTTGAGTATATGTACGAATTATTTGCTTGGATGCTAAGGGTAGGGAATAATACAATTTTAGAACTTTATCTTTACTAATCTTCAGCGGATTAGAAACCTAATTTAGGGAGATATAGATGATTATCATTTTTAAAAGAATTTGTTAGATCAGGCTCTCCCCAACTGGAAGACTTTTGGCAAAGTGAACCTTATGTGTTGAAAACCAGCTGCTCCCAGGGAAACCACTGAGTCTGCTACCCACCCACGCGCCAATTCCCTGGGCCCAGAGTCTCCCTCTCCTACATCTAGGTTGAGCTTCTGGCTTATGCTGGAGTAGACATTTATTAGGTAAGTTACACAAGCTGCATATTAAGAGTATGCTTTATGCACACACAAATTGCCTGAAGGATTTATTTTGTATTCAGGATTAGCCATCAACTATAGAGTCTTTTATTTTTTATGTCACAGCATCTTTAAAGGGAATTTCTGTTGCTTTGATACTTGGCATTGCTGCAGCCTTGGGGAACTCTCTAGTCCTGGCTAAAGATTTGGCAACTTGTAGAGTTTACAGCAACATGGGGAACCTGATATCTTTCTTCTCAGTGATTTATTCTTTAGAGAGGTGGAAGAAAGTAATAGGTCAATATCACCAGGGTTTTGTCTCTAGATTGAAGGTACTGAGAGAGTGATACTTCTTTAAGGGAATCCAGACTACAGATGGTAATGATGAGATCTCAAAGAAGAATGTTGTGAAACATTGGCCCACACCAAGTCATTTACAGTAGTCATCCCCAGTGTTACTAGTTGAACTTCCTCATGGTGCTTGTGTCGCATGTCAGCTCTTACTGAAATTATGTGATAATCATTCTAGAGTCAGCACCCCAATTAGGAATCTCTTTGATTCTATAGCCAGTGTATTCATGCAGAACTTCCCCAGAGTTCATCCCTTTTCCATATACAGTTCACAGAAGCAATACTTTCACAAAGTTCACTATTTTTAAACTTGGAATTTGGAGATAGGGCTTTCTATTTTCAGTGATGCTGCAAATTCTGATGGGTAGCTATGGTAACAGCGGTAGGAAATCAGAAACTATCTACTCAAGGTCCTTTGCCTAGGACATGGCTTTCATAAAAGGGATAACTTTGCCATAGCTGCAGGAACAAGTCAGCCAGAGACTTCCGGCTCAGGTGTGACAAAACTAGGCACAAAATACATGGATGCAGATCCTCCAGCTGCCATATGTTGTTAGATCTTATTCGGTTTGAAGAGGCATGGAGTGGCTCTACCTTCGCTGCCTTGGCATAGCTGGGGAAGTCTGGACAAGTGTCTGCAGACAGTGTGGAGCAGTGGAAAGAGTACTGGTCTACGAGTAAGAATTTGACCAACTAGCGACTCATGAAACTTTGGGCGAATGACTCTGGGTCTCAGTCTGTCCATCTAAACAATGAAGACGCTCACACTTGCTCTACTTATCTCCCCACCTTGTAAGGAGATGCAATGGGAAATGGATGTACGCACTCTTGGCAACCTGATTATAGGCCACCCAACCCCGTCATTTTTATATTTTTTAAACAACTACCCCGTTGCAGGGTGTGAACTGCGGAGTAGGACAAGAAAATCCCCCCACACCCCGCTCTCCCCAACACACACACACACCGCCACCGTCTGTGCTGCAACTGGATGGGAAAGACAAGCGCCGGCGCCTGGGTGAGCTTTTTCTCTTCTCATCCCAGGCTATTAGGGCAGAGGAAACAGCGGCGGCTGTCTCCAAGGAGCCACGAGTCCCTGGAGCCTCTAAATCTGCCTCTGAGCCACACGCACGGCCTCCGCGCCTCCCCCCTCTCAGAACGCACCCGGCTGTGGCGAGAGGCCCCGCGCGCTCTGCAGGTGCGATCAATACTTCCTAGAGGGCTTCCGGGCGCTGGGCCGGTGCGCGCCTCCTCTCCAAAGCCACAGCACCGCCCCACTCGTCGTAGCGTCGGTGTTGACATAATTAGACCAAATCTTGAGAGCAAAATAAATGTTCTGTTCGCCTTACAGCCAAACAGATGTTTACAATTCAAATGAAAGAAATACAAACGGCAGGGATTTTTCTTCTCCCCTTCTTCATCTCCAGTGATCGCTCGTTTTTTTCTGACACATTAAAAATGTGTAAGCGATTACAAGAGTTTCCTGTCCCTGTTTGTTCTGCGGTTGCATTTCTGCGAGGTGCACCTGTGAGTTGCGTGGGTAGAATTATTCTCGGCTGCTTCCCCTCTAGCCTCTTACCCTTCCTAACCCTCCTCCCCCATGTTACCCCTCCCCCACGGCAGCAGATATTAATTGTAATCAAACAGCAAAGGATGCGGACTTAATTGGAATCAAGTAGGCCTTTGATGATGTGTCAGGAACGAATTGTGCTGTTTGGGGGAAGGGTATAACATTACAGATGTAGCTGGATTACCAGGGCCGAATGAGCTTCTTCTTTTGTAGATTTTAGGCAGAACAAAAGAAAGAGAGGTGTGCGTGAAGAGACTGGCTGTTTTAATGTGGTAGGTGTGTAATGGTGTATATTAGGGTATGTGTATGGCGGGGATGGGGGGGAGATTAATCCCCATTCCCCAGTGCAGAAAGTGTTTTGGCTTCTGTTGATTTTCAAAGCAGTTAAAGAAATTAGAGAAAAGGCTGTAGGCTGTTCTTCCCCTCTGCAACCCCCAACCCCCAAAAAGATTTCCAACAAATCATGCCTCTGGATGCTTTGGTACAAGAGTTTTAGTTTTCATATAAAGGAGACTGAATTTCAAACCTGCAGAATCTGCACTGGGGACCAAGGAGGCAGGCGAGGCTTGAGGTGTATCTCCGGCTCTATATTCACCCATAATGGATGAACCATAGAGATGAGTTTTGGCTAGCCAGAGTAGAGATTCCAGGTAGTCCATCTGGAATCCGAAGAGTACGGACAAAGGAAGAAGGGCAAAGCTTCCCATACTCCTCCAATTGTACTCCTTCAGGAGCTGCTGAAAGAGCCAACGGTTTTCTCCAACCTGGATTCCTAGGCTCTGCGCCTTCTTGAAACCCAGAGAAGCAGAGGAAACCGCGTCCTCCTGCCAAGCAGCCTGCTGCCGGCCTTGAGGCCGGCTAAAGGGAAAAGCGGTCAGGTCCTTCTACTCTGTTATTGGCAGACTGGGCAATTGAAGCTAAGGTTCCATTTCAAGCATTTCAAGGAAGCATTTTTTTTTTAAAAAAGAAATTAAATCAGACCTGACAATGTTTATACCGCGGCGTAAATGCCTTTGCTTTGGCGTGCCAGTCACCTCTAAGCGATCTGATAAACTCAAACTCTCTTAAAACGTGCAGAGTTCAGATCATATTAATTCCCCCAAAATGTTTTGATTCAAAGTAGTTTGTATTTTGTGTAGCCACGGGCAATCAGGAAAGCTCTCCTGCCTGCCCATGGCCGGGTCCGCTCCCTCTTCGCGTGGCCCAGAGGCTACAGCAGTATTTAAGCTTCTGAAATTAGCCTGGGGCTGCAAGGCAGAATGATCACAAAGCGAAACAAGGGCGCTTCCCCTCTCCACTTTTTTCATTTTTTTCCTCTCCCGCCCCCCGCCCCCCCCCCCCCGCCCTTTTTAGTTGCCATCCCGATTTCACGAAAGAGACCAGGGCCAAAATGTCACTTTCCACCCACGTAAGGAAAAGCTAGTTCTTCTCATCTAGCCCATTTCTGAGGTCCACAGCCACCATCCACTTGAACCCCTACCCTGCGATTCCAATATGGATCCATTTATTATGAGCTTCATAATCACCATCGTCATCAACATTGTTCACTTATTATTAAATACTCAGAGCAAGAAATGAAAGGGACCGATGTCTGACAAAGGGGAGGGGGCCATAAGGGAGCCTCAGAAGGTTCAGGGGGGAAAAAAGAGTGGGTTTTTCTTTCTTTTTTTAATGATTAAAAACACAGACGACTCCTGTAAATAGAAGCCTCATTTCTTCAAGAGATGCCTTTTGAAACCCGGTATCTGAATATTCAACGAAGGCAAAGCTCCACTCTGTACGTACAACATTAATATGATCTCTGCAGAATTTGCTACTCAGTAATATTAACATATCAAAGCCTACGCCCGAGGCGAAAGAAGCTATCGATACGCGAGCACAGGGTAAAGTAAAGATTATTGGTTCTGATGGTTGGAGTGGCGGAGCTGCGGGCAAAATCGCGCACACCATTAACCGAGAGTGAGCGCGCAGGGAGCTGCGCCTCCGAGGCGGTGGCAAATATTTTATCTAGGTGGTAATTACCTCGCTGCTGCCCCCTCTTCCACGAAGTCTTTGGCTATCGGGCCTTCATTACAGGCTAAAATAATGTAATTGCCACTTAACAAAGTGAGTCAGGGCGACGCTATTTTGTTCTTTACAAGTTGAAGTCACCAAATGTAAAGAACAACTGAGAACGCCCGAGCCCTCCACGCCACTGCAAACCAGGACAATGTCCGTGATTAACTCATGTAAAGTACATAGGCACCTATATTTCTTCAAGAACACCATTTGGGGTCTTTGAAAGTGGAATCTTTTTTTTTTTTTTTTCTCCCATAGTACATTCTAGAAACCATTAGAAATGTAAATTGATTCGGGAACTTAGCAGAAGAGAAAATGGTGAAATGTTGTGCTTTGCAATAAACTATGTTTTATGTGGTGGGGCATCTGTAAAGCATGAACTGGAAAAGAAACACAATTTTATCTCAGCTGTTAGACAATATTGGGTTATATGAAGTATTGCAGTATAGTAGAGCACTTGAGTTAATGTCTTCCTGATTTTTGATGAACACAAATAGTCTGAGCTGTTGATATTAGGGGTCCTGTGTACTATCATGACAGTTGAGAAAATAGGCTTCTTTAGGGTTTTGTGAAAGGGAGTTCTGAGATGAGGGGCTGGGCAGGCTGCAGCAAAATATACACCCTCTTTTGGGAATACACTTTCTTGCTACCCACTTGTAAATTGTCATGAACACTGATTGTTTCAGAGTAAACAGGCACGTATAGACACACACCCTCCTTTCCACGGGTCAACTAGGTTAACTGGCCTTTCTCTAAGACACGTGGAAATCGAATAAACTCAGCAGCTTAAAATCTGAATTCCTACGAAGGGGGATTTAGTCACACAAGACAGATGTAAACCCCAAGTTACATTCCCTTTCTCTCTGTAGCTTCACTGTTCTCATATGACATCAATATTTGGTTTCAAGTAGCAGATTCAACGACGATTTTTAGGTGAAAAGAATAGGGACCGAATTCTACAGGAATAATAAGGCATCACCTAAGGAGGATAATTTCTGTGACTCCGATAAAGTAGCTAACATTTTGGAGATACTTAAGAGCTTTGGCCTTTCTTGGGAATTGTGTGAGGGGGTGAGAGGGTGTCCAATAAATCTCTCCCCAGAAATTCAATTGATTCCAAAGCCTCTTCCTCTCCAGCTCCCTCCTCAGCCTCAAGTAATTCCACCCTCTGTCAGATATCTTATGCTCAGATGCAGTTTCCAAGCACACGAGAAGGTGATCTTCGTATAAGTGTGGAACTGAATGCAAAACTGCAGTAGCAAAAGGCCGACTGTGGGAGAAGCGGGCTCCCGTACCTAATTAGTGGCGCTGTCCTTCAGCACCACCGATCTCTCTACGCGCCCTGAGTGCTCTTGCCTCACCTTATTTTTACCCGTCCCAACAGACCCCTGATCAGCACATCTCACCTGGTCCCCTGTTCACTGTGTAATTTTCTTTTTGCCTCCTCCAACAGCGTGCATTCAATATTCATCAGTCTTGAGCCTATTTTATTCCATTTCAATACGTCTGAGTACCAGCGTGGATGGCAAGCTTAATACTCCTCATTTAAAAAATCTTTATGGAGCTATACCACTAGTGTGTGTGTGGTGTGTGTGTGTGTGTGTGTGTGTGTGTGTGTGTGTGTGTGTTAATCTCGATAGGGTGAACCAACAAGAGTTGAGTAGCTCTTTTAAATTTAATGTAAACTACCCACATCCACTAGAACAATACCCAAGTTTCAAAGGGAAAGCACCCTTTGTTTTCTTTCCCCGTCAGTTTAAATGGAGTTTACATTGGACATTGGGATGTAAAATCTGCAGTTTAAATATGAAAGAATCACTGATTTCTACCAGCACATCTCTCTATCCAGAAAAGCAAATCTTTCAAGAAACTTTCAAAGTAATGGAGAGGGGCTGAAGGACACTTATTTGGTCCCATCAGAATAGACTCAGTTTTTAGTGTTCCGTTACTGCAGACAACTGTGGTCCTGAAGCAGGAATTAGTCTTGGTGAATAGACCACATCTTATTAATTCGTATGAAGTTAGGATAACAGCTGGTCCCTCTTGCCTTGTGTGCTGCTCGGGTTACTCAGCTTGCTAGGAAAATAAACTTCAGAAGCTTTGGGTACAGTTAAGTAGGGGAAGCTAGCAAAATCTGCACTGCCTCAAGGCCCTGAGAACGTCATAGTTCAAAACCTTTTGTCAAAATGGAACATCTGAGATGCAGCCCCCTTTAGTGCCAGAACTGAAAGCAACAGCTCTCTCCTCTCCTCTTGCCTTCCCCCACCTTCCAACTCCATGGATAACTCTGGATTCAGATGTTTCCCTCAACAGATGGGAACAAGAAAGCTTTATCCAGTACAGTTAACACCACCTCCTCCTCCTACCCTCCCTTAAAGAAAGAAATGTTCTGGACACTTAGAAAAATAAGGGCAGCTACAATATTGGTGTTTCATTAGCCTCCCCTAAAGCCTCAATGATCTAGCCTTTCACAGAATCCTTCAAAGCCTCAAGCTAACACCATCACCTCAAACACCCAGGCTGTGGCTAGCACATTTAGGGCTAAAAAGAAACTCTGCTTGAGGATGTGGTATTAGTGCTGGGGGAAGGGGCTGTGAGAAGCTTTCTTTCTTTCTTTCTTTCTTTCTTTCTTTCTTTCTTTCTTTCTTTCTTTCTTTCTTTCTTTCTTTCTTTCTTTCTTTCTTTCTTTCTTTCTTTCTTTCTTTCTTTCTTTCTTTCTTTCTCTCTCTCTCTCTCTGCCTTTTTCTTTTTTCTTTCCTTCTGCTTCTAACTTTGATTCTGTTACTGGTCTATGAGGAGCAACAAATATCTCCTATCACAAGCCTTCTGGGCACAGCCTGGGTTTAAACCTTAATAGAAGAAAGGAGGCTTTTAAATGTGGATATGCCAGTGTTGGACTAGAATAATTGACTCAGTATAATTGTTTTCTTAATCATCAGAAAAGGAATCTGAGCACAACCAGATCTTCTAAACAAAGTCACAGATAGGAGAAGAATGTCTAGGGTTAGCATGTTATTACTTGTTACTTACCTCTTCTTATCACTCCACCTTGGCCATTGAGAACAAGCCCACACTGGGCTTCCACAGAGCCCTTAATAAAATAAACAGAAATAACATTACTTAAATGGATACTCACATATATGACCATGTAGGTGAAGTCTTTTAGACTAGCCCATCTCTGAACTCTGTCTCAGTAGACATTTAAAAGCAAGCATTGAGCTGAAGCAAGCTTTCCAGCAAACATAATTTTTTAAAAATTGCAAGAAAAACCACAATCTAAAAGTTGTATAAATCTTAAGGTATACATTTTACATCACCATACAATATTACACTTCAAAGTGCCTGGGAGTCTTTCATCTTGGCATAAGAGAATGAGAAGCCCTTTGAGTCCCCATCAAGACACACAGCATATATACAGACAGTGTACACTCAGCACTTTCTGAGTAGAGCAAATCACACCTAGAGTGTCAAGTCTGGGACTGTGGGTTTCTTGAGGACACAGAGGAACTATTTCATATGCAGGATTCAGGACATCTTATAGAGGTTCTGTTTTACCCCAACTGTAGGAACATCCTATAATGCCACCCAAAATGGACCTTATGAAGGAAAAACCTTCAGGTTCACTCACTGTAGACCTTCACGATCCTAATGGATTGAGGAATCCCTGGAGCTGGAGAGATGGAAAGGGTTTGCTGATTTTTGATTAAGAAAAATAAAAATTTCTCCCTGTCTGTCCTTTTCTTTTTTCCCAAATCGAAATGTGTTAAAGGCTCATTTTCCTTTACAAACAAACGAGGTATTGGACATGAAAGAGGGCTTGAAGGGTGTTAACCTACCCAACAGCCCGTGAAGAGTTAAGTAAATGCGGAGAGAGTCGGTGCATAATAAAAACCCACTTTACAAAACAACCTTTACAACCCTGGCTCCCTTTCGCCTCCCCATTTTCACCATATTGAAGCAGGCCTGTAAGACCCCCCTTTTCAACCTACTCACGAGCTCTTTCTTATTTTAAATGTTCTGCCTTAAAGTGATTATCAAATCAATATGAAAAAAAAAAAACTTGGAGACTGAGCATAAATTAAAGCGGTGATGGGAAAAGGTGTGACAGTTTTCTTTGTTGGCCATAGCAAATCTTTTTAGGGGACTCAAAGATGGAACTGAAGCCACAAGACTGTTTGCATCTGTTAGGCAGACTTAGACCGCCCTCCAAACCATTGGACTTTCACTTAAAATTCTGTGCAGGGAAAAGTATATTTACATTTGTTGCATTTGAAATGAGGCATATGCTGATGAATGTTTTAAAAAGGAAGAAATAAAAGGAGAGAGACGGGTTTCTCCCACACAATCCCTCCCCATTTCTTGTTTTAGAAGTAGCTATGTCTCTTTCTTTTTCATTCTGCCAACTTGGTGCAAGAACAGTGGAAGAAAATAACTTGTCAGATTTACAAACTTGCTATATAGCATTCATAGATTAGATAGATAAAGATGGATATATATTATGATATATACATACATGGATATATCTATGTAAGGGTATAAACGTATATCACACACAGTACTATATTTCTTCTAGTATCTTGGAGTGTGTCCCTTAGTAAGAGTAATCTTGCTTCAATATGAGTAATAAAAGAGAAAAGGGACATTTGTATATGGAAAAAGAGATAGGCTGAAGAAAAGGTTTCAAAATATCTGAAATGTAAATGATAAACGGTCTCAAAGCTCTCCAAGGCAGTGAACTACTTTTCCTCCCACTCTCTGGCGCACGGTTACAATGTTTATTTTCTTAGAAGAAACGAACCTTGGTTTCTTCACTTAACAAACTTTTTTCCCTCACAAGTAAAACATGTTGTTTGGTCGGATGACATTGCATAAATGACCATTTGAATGGCACTAAGTCGAAAATGGGATAAACTACGGTGTCCTTTTGCACGGGATTCGCTCTTTGTCTAGTGCTTGCAAATGTTCTAATCCCCTCTTTTGAAAAATGCCCGGCTTTGTGCCTAGCACAGAAAAAAAATTTGTACAGATACAAAAAAATCAGCAACAGACGCGGCTATTAAAAGGAGTAAATAGGTTTTAGTTGAGTTAAGCATTGAATGGCAGATTTTTTCCCTCTTGAGACATAAGGGGATCCTTGTGAAAAATGTAAAAATGCCCTGAGCGTATAAAATTATTTTGTGAATATAAATGTAGAAAGTCAAGACTTATGCAGCCAAATTTTTTTCTTGTGAACCGATCTTACTGCTATGGCTCTTTGTTGGAACTGTAAGGGCTTTCACTTTAATTTAAAAATAATCTCTTGCTCAAAGGTAAATGAGGAGGAAAGATTTTCTGTGCGCAACAAGGGATCTCTTACGTCTCCAACTTGTGTTCTTAGAATATTTCCCTATTTGTCCTGGAGAGTGTGAAGAACGTGGCCAGCTTTGTGCAGACAGAAAAAGTAGGAACTCACAGATAGAACTGCACTTTCAGCTAAAAAGAGCTAAAAATACGGGTCTTTTGAATTCTTTTCTGGGTATTTATGGGCTCATTTGTTTTAAACATGCCTATGGCAACACAATTGCACACTCATAAATTCTATTGTTGGCAAAGAATGTGCAAACATGTGTTAAGAAATAAAATAGAAGAGGGATCATCTGATTGAGTGATGGCCTCCACAGTGTCTGAATACCTGCCTTCTTTCCTTCCTTCTTCTTTTTCTCTTCTTTCCTTCCTTTTCTCCTTCTTCCCTTTCTTCTTTATTTTTCCCCTCTTTCGCTACCTTTATTGCCTCATTTTTGTCTTTTTAAGGAGGTGCATTTTACATAAAATGTAATGGCTTGAAGAGCAAAAATAAACTTGTAAATTACCTAACTGGGCTGCAGTTTTGAGTGCACATCAGGCAGAGAGAATTGAACTCAACCTACACCCCGGTAAAGTGCACTGTGCAGATTATTTCCTTGGGGTAGACCTTTGAGATTTTCATTTGCGATTCTTTACTTTCCATAGATATCTAGTGAATTTGGTGAAACTTCTGCTCCCAACAATTTTCTTAAAACAAGCCTATTTGTAGTAAAATCTCCACAAGCTCAGTCTGAGACAAACACCTGGGACGCCTCGGAAGACCCTGTAAAGTGTGGAGATTGAGGGTACGATTGGTCATCAGTTTATTGGGTCTTACTCTGAGTCCATTTGGCCCAACCCCAGACTTCTCGATCTCCTCTACCTTATTCCCTCAGGGTCACAAACGTTGATTCACATAAGACTTCTGTGAGAACAAACCAAAGGTCGAGGGCCGCAGCCGCCCTGACTCCCGCGCGTCCAGGTGAAATGCCTGGATCCAATGAGAGGAACAGAACAGGCACACTCCTCCTCTAATTGTTTTGATAACTTTCCATAAGTGGGGTGTGTGTGTGTGTGTGTGTGTGTGTGTGTGAGAGAGAGAGAGAGAGAGAGAGAGAGAGAGAGAGAGAGGAGAGAAAAGAGAGAGACGCTTTACAGTCGGAGTCTTAATGGGGCGGGAGGGGGAGGGCAAAGAGGGGAGGGAGCAGACAAATTCGCTGCATGCTTATTTACCTGCAAGTCCTCTGCTCCCGCGGCGGCCAGCCCCAGGCTGGGCCCTGGCAGGAGTCTTTGATCTGGGTGCATTCCATACTGAGAGCCATGGCTCATGAGGGACAGGTCGTGGCGGCGGTAGGCATCGAGGCAGCCCAGCTCCCGCCTCTGCTCGTCCAGGCAGGACGACTTGAGCGCCCGCGCATTGTGCAGGTTAATAAAGTCGGTGGGCTCCCCGTGGTGGATCTGCTGGTAGTACTGTTGCGAGTGGTGGAGCGAGTTCAGAGAGTAGGCGTCGGGGGTGACGGCCGGGTGGCTGTGCTGAAACTCGTAATGGAAGGACTGGTGGTGGAGCGGGGTGTACTGGTGGTTAGTGGAGAAGTAGGGGGACGCAAACTCGGTGCCGGTGGTGGAGTAAGTTAAAGGAGAGGAGGAGGAATAGGCGACAGTGGAATTGGCTACGGACTCCAGACAGCCAAGCTGCATCAAACGGTAGCTGTTTGATCCGTCGTGACGTATCTGGAAGGAAGAGGGGGAAAAGGGAGAGCAGAAAAACTTGAGGTTTGTCATTTTGCAACCAAGGCGCCGCTCTCCCAGAGCCAGGAGCTTTCTCTGGCACTCCAAGGAAAGCGAGCGCGTAAGACTCGGGCCGAGCCGAAGCCAGGTCTCAGCGTCTTCACCAGAGAGCCTTTGCAAACAGGCGAACTGGGGGTGGGCGGCCTCGTCCTCATAGTCGAGAGAGCGGAAAAAAATCCCCCACACTATATAGGTGCGGGTGACACCACACACGCACACACACACACAGACATACACGCACAGACACACACACAGCCCCTGCCCAACTTGTGCAGGGAGCTTGGCGTTGGGATCCAAGTTTGCGACTGACTCCGGGGGCGCGGTAGCAGAGGAACGAGTCCACCCGAAAAGAGCGCTGGCCCGCGCCGCCTTGCCTCTCCAACTAGATCCCAGCATCGAAATTCTGCGCCTGTCTATGCCGAGATGTTCGGCCCGGGCTGCTCAAAATCATTGTCCATATATTTTTAAAAATCCAGTGTGCAAATCGTTCAACTTCCTCCCTTCCTTAGTCATTTGAGGGAGGGAATCCGACTCCCTCTTTTCTGCTTCCCTTTCCTTGAATAAGCCCATTCCAAAAGGGGTGCGTTTTCCCCATCCCCCTTGTCCACCTACTGCTCCCCCATCAGTCCCTTTTCTTTGCTTTTCTGAGAATCTTTTTTCCGTCTCTATCTCTTTCTCCTCACCGCCCCCCCTCCCTTTTATTATTAGGATTATGTTTTCCCGCTCATTATGGCAAATGTTTCTTAACGTGGCACAGAGTTGCCCTCCCTGGCGACAGATGTCATAACGAACTTTCTCCCCTTTCCTTCCTTAACTTCCCCCGAAAGGCAGATTATAATTAAACGTAACGGTCCAATATAGATTAGAGACAGGGGAGGCTGCCACCGCCGCCGCCACCGCCGCCGCCGCCACACACACGCGCGCTCAAAAAAAAAAAAAAAAAAAAAAAAAAAAAAGTAATAATACCTCGGCATCGTGGACTAGTCCCGGAAAGGTAGTTGACATGTTGGGTTTCTCCGAAAGCTTAGGATGCAATTTCCCCCTCCAAAAAAAGAATCGGGAAAAAAAATCCAAAGTTCTTGTATTTTCCAATTTTTAAAGGAAAAAAATGTTCTATAGATAGATATCTAAATTGTAATGGTTTTGCCCGGATCAGATAGCTCCTTGCCTCGTACCCACTTAAAAACCTGTAGGAACAAAATTTTCCCTCTGCACAAAAGCAGCTCCCTGGAACAGATTTTGTACTTGCTGAGTATTTCTTTGGCTGATGTCGTAGGTCCCTTGGTAATATAGAAGTTTTGAAAATTAAGCATCAGCACTGAGAACTGGGAGGACAATAGGCAGAAGAGATTTATCCCAGGAGACAAGGAATAAATATTGTATCTTCGCCTAATAAGGAACTGGAGGTTCTTTCAACATTTTTATCCATTTTTTCCAACCTTTATCATGCTTTTCTATACCGACTGAGGTGGGGACTCATCTCTGTGGAGAGTATTTGCACACATTTTATTGTGAAGCTAGATATCTAGCTCCAATATATGTATATTAGAGATAGAAATATATATTAATTAAAGCTTCCTTTTATATGGGTAAGTGTTCATTCCTATTGGTTCCACTCCCTAGATGCTGAAAGCTGCTTTTTCCAACAACCACCCGAATCAATTTTGCCCAGATTGGGGTGTCTGCCTTTGCCCAAGTGGAAACAATGCTGGTCTTTCCATATTTACATTGAATTTGGGTTCTTTCCCCTTTTTTGAAAGGCAAAATCAGGCGGTGGCTTACACTTTTCAGCAGCTTTAAAAATAAATAATGATGATGGACAGTCCCAAGTTTCCATCATCAGGAAATGGTGTAACTGGCAATGCATTTAGGAAAAATGCAAGGGAATAAAGATTTGAGACAAGATTCTACATTTAGGTAAAATGTTGTCTTTCACTCCCCAACCCAAACCATATCCCTCCTCTTTTGTGTTTTTCTTCTTTCCTTTTGGAAACAGCACTGGTGGTGGTGGGGTGTAGACCGTTTAGCAGTAGCATTAGGTTTTGGAACACCATTACCCCCAAAATAACCCTTAAACGCTTGGAAGTTATATTTTATAAATAGAGGGCAGGAAGGAAGCCGTGCACACCTATTTCCATCTCTTCAGTGGATTTCTTGACTTTCAAACAGTTTTTGAGCTTTCCTTCGTTCAAAATTCAGGTTCCTTCTTCAAGCTGTCTAGTGCCTGGAGGGGGTGGTGGTGGCTATAAACCTGAAATACTGAGGCTTTGCTCCTCAATGTCTATATTACAGGAAAGAACTGGCTGGCCCCACAGACTCATCTCATAGATAGAAGGGGTAATTCAGTCTTAATTGCCATTTCATTTGGTTTGCTTTCAAGTGTTTAAGCTGAGAAGGTGTCTTAATAATAAGCCGCAGGCAAACAGGCATGTGGCTTTTTTTTTTTTTTTTTTTTTTTTTTTTTTTTTTTTTTTTTTTTTTTTTAGGTTGGGGTTTGGGAGGGTTTATTAGGATCTGCTCATGCAGGCTAACTGGGGCTGTCACTCAGAGCTCTTTGCTTTATACAAATGGACAAAGGCACACGACAAGAATTGAAATGTATTGTCTGAAATGGAGATACACGATTCTTCAGCCCCTCATGGGGTCAGCAGCCAACACTTGCTCCCTATTTCAAGGTGTGCCAGTGCCGCCCGCCCCACCACCCTCCTTGAAATTCCATATTTTGGCCTAATGAGGTAAGGAGACTGAGAGACCAATGATGACAAAAAGGAAGAATATCCAACTTGATCTTTAAGTAAAAGGGGTAAAATGAGTGCTGTTGGCTCTAGGGGAGTGGGGCCTCCATAGCTTACCAAGAGAGAAAATAACTAATCTAATCATCTCTGGTAGGTGGAGACTGCCCCCACGACCTTAACCCAGGCACCCCAGTCCCTGGGAAAGTGCAGACCACTCCCGGGAAGAATATGTAGGACTCACAGGTTATCTTGGGGAATGCCCAAGTGTGCTTTTCCTGGTGGATGATATTGGCTAGCCCTTCTCAGACAAGTTGCAATCTCCTTCCCAACCCCTCTACTGTCAGATACATCTTCACTGAAGGTGAAAGTACCTTCTTTTCCCAGTTTAGGTCCAGGCAGCAGACATAAAACCCTCTCCCTGGGGAACAGCAATGAGGAGGCTCAGGAAGATGTGCCCGCCTGCTCTGCCTGCTGGCCCAGCGTGTTTGGTCCACATGTTTGTCCCTGTCTGGAATAAGAGCCACACATAACCCCCTCACCCCTGCCACCACACTCAGAAGATGTAGCTTTATGATAGTCTTGGTAATGAGCTCTAGCCTTGAATTGAGTACACCCCACGAAATGACCTCCAGTAGCCCGGACCCTGTGAACATCAGGACATCACCAACTAACTGGAAATCATCCCATTCCACCCCCTAACCCCACTTTCATGGTTCACTTTCCTGAGTGATGTTTAGGGTTTAACTTATGTACTTGTTGAACTCTTGTGGACTTGAGGGGAACTTAAAGATACTGAAGAATGAGAAAAAAACAAAACAAAACAAAACAAAAAAACCTTTCTTTTGTACTTAAGGAAAATGAAGCAGGAAGGATAAAATGCCTCCTTTAGTTTCGAGATTTCCTTTGCCAGGGCCCTTGACCACCTTAGAAAGCGTCTCTCTTAACCCTATGTCTTGGCTTCCCACATCAGCATCTGAACTGCATGGAAACTTCATTTGGCCAACTGCTCCCTCCCACCTCATCCCAACTTAAAAAAAATAAAAAAGCTGTTTCCCTTTGAAAGAAACAAAGTTGAGGAAATCATCCATGCCATATGCACATACTGGTCAGCGCTCCCTTCCATCTGCTCTGGGGTTGCTCAGCGCGCCCCTTTTCTAAAGAAACTCATTGAGGCAGGTGTGTGGTGTGTTCTGTGCCTGTGTGTGTGTGTGTGTGATGTGTGCATGTGTAGCGTTCACTTCTGTCAGACACCACCCCCATCCAATTAATAGTCTTGAGCAATTAATAAGTGTGTGACTTGACCCAAAGACTGGGCATTTTAGCAAAGTTGATTCCTCTTTCTCTGTTTTGCTTCTTTTCCGGAGAGTGATTGGCCATTCATTTTCCAGCGGGTGGCGTAATTAAATTAACTGGCCACAGCACTCTGGAGACTCCGTGACTATTGCCTGGGGCCCCCTCCAACAGGGAAACCATGGTGCGCATTCCAGCCTCAGTCAGAGGCCAGGCCGGCATCAGTCACTCAAAATAGCTGGCAAGAGCACGGTGGACATGCTGCTGGCCTTGCACCCCAGAAGCTGAAAAGGTTGTTCCTCAGCACTTAGTGCTCCTGTTCTTCCTTCTGGTTCCATGCTCCACATGCCAGGAAGGAATGTCTTCTGGCAGTCACTTTAGGAATCTGCAAAGAAATCTTTATATATATCATTACTGTCTTGTTTAGGGTCCAGAGCTGGAAGAGTTTTGGGGTAGTCGCAAATTCCTTCCTGGGCTTTTAGGCCAGTGTCATTCATATCACTCCAGTTTTCATCCAATCTCAAACATCTTCACTGAAAGGGTTTGCCACTCCACTCTGTGTTTGAGGTTGCTGAACAATTACAAATGAACTCATGCCTATCCTTAGCTTTAATAAATGTGTATTTCTTCAGGTTTCTTTCTTTTTTTTTTTCTTTTGGTACTTAGGGTTTCCTCTGCTATTGCAAATTGATTTTGTTTTTTTATTGCTTGAATACACTTCTCCCACAATATTGCCTATATAATACTGAGCAAAATGGAATAATTATTGGAATTATTTTGGGCATTTTGCAACAAAAATATTTTCTTGGATGTATTTAGACACATGAATCAACCAGAATATGTTCTTTGCTCTCTCACTTTTGCCTTCCCTCCCCTTTTCTTTCTTTCTCTCTTTCTTCTTCCTTCATTTCTTCTCTTTTTCTTTCCCTGTTTTTTTTTCTTTTATTCCTTCCCTCCTTGCTTCCCTCCTTCTCTTCCTTTTTAACAAAAGGTAGATAGAGGCGGGATTGAATCTCTTATACTTATGCCTTAAGCAAGCATGTGTGTACGTTGTCTAAGAATGAAATTTAGTGTATTCTGCTCCAGTGGGAGATGCAGCTCTATAACCAGACATGAATTTACACAAAAGGAAACAATTTCCATGGTCACAAAGCCCTGTCTTTGAAAGAACAGTGGAGCACTGAGGATCCCATATAGGTGAAGGATGTTCATTCCACAAAGCAAAACAAGATATGTAGGTCTGAAAATCAGCACCTCTCCTTACTGCTTCCAGCTTCTTTCCTTCCACTCCTTTTTTGGATGAACATGAAGAGCAGAGGTGCCTTCAGAGAACCCACAGTAACCAAAGGACTCTTGTGACCTATCTAGGGGTGTTTTGTTCCATCTGCCCTGGGACACCCTTTCACCATTTTGAGAATCCCCAGCCCTCTCAGTGCCTCCACTTGGTAGGCTTCCAAGAGGCACTCAGTCTGGGGTCTTCTAGAGCCAACCACAGAGGGAACCCTCTGGCCCTTTTATACTGGGGTCTGAGTTTCACAGTCCCTCAGGATTCTAACGGTTCAGAAACGGCTTCTAGTCCAAGGACCTCCTGTGGTGTGCTTCTTCTAAGCTCCTAACCTCTCCCAGTCACTTCTATGGAGACCGGATGGGGACAATACTTCCGGTGGTGGAAGAAGAGTGTATTGGGTTCACCATGCCGTAACCCAACCCCTAGTTTATTCATTTATTCCTCACTAGTCGAAGTGAAGACAGAAAAGTGCTCCAAACATCAGGGCAATTCTGGACAGAGACAGCAATCAAAAACTCGATCCAGTTGTACGGATGGGAATATTCGGAGAGAAAAGGCATGGTAACAGCATTCATGCGCAGACATGCGAGGTTTCCCCTCCCAGTGATTGCTTCCTTTCCTTCTGGCTTGTGCTGATGCCGACTCTGGGTCTCTTTCGAAAGATTCCTCCCCTTTCCAGTTATCAAATCTGATGATTCTTAATAAATTATCAAGTAATCAAATTTGATAACTATTCTACTTCTTCTCGGTATTCCACACCCATCCCACTTTCTATGACAGAAGGACCACGTTGTTGTGTAAAACGTTACCTAATTGCAAACAAGAAAAGGAGACTTTTTTTTTTTTTTTTTTTAATTGAGACGGAGTCTCTGTCCCCCAGGCTGGAGTATGGTGGCGCGATCTCGGTTCACTGCAACCTCCGCCTCCCGGGTTCAAGTGATTCTTCTGCCCCAGCCTCCCAAGTAGCTGGGACTACAGGCGCGTTCCACCACGTACGGCTAATTTTTCAGTGGAGACGGGGCTTCACCGTATTAGCCAGGATGATCTCGAACTCCTGGCCTTGTGATCCGACCTCCTCGGCCTCCCAAAGTGCTGGGATGTAATTACAGGCGTAAGCAACCGCGCCCCGGCAAGGCAGGCCATTTTTAAAAAGAGCTTTAGGATGTTTAGGGGAAATTAACATTTCTGACAGACTCTGCAGTCATTTTAGTTTAAGGGTTGTCATTGATTTTTTTAAACTCATTTTCCTTTCTTTTCTTTCTTCTTCTTCTTCTTATTCCTCCTCCTCCTCCTCCTCCTCCTCCTCCTCCTCCTCCTCCTCCTCCTCCTCCTCCTCCTCTTCTTCTTCTTCTTCTTCTTCTTCTTCTTCTTCTTCTTCTTTTTTTCAAAACCTCCTCCTTCACCACCCTATCCCGCCCCCTGGGCTGTTTGTTTAAAGTCTAACACGGATCTGTATTCCTCCTTAGCCTTGCAGGCGACAGGCAACACGGATTCCATAATCGTATAGAGAAAACGCATTTGCAAGCAATTAAAAAGCCTTGCGAACGAATTAGTGGAAAATTAAGTGGGAGAACTCCCTCGTCTGAAGTCTTCTCTTTGATAAC